>NC_090884.1:45503981-45506481 GCF_036669925.1 Montipora capricornis
AGTGCGCAGCTGGCGCGCGGCTCTTAAACTTTAAGGAGCCTCCATTTATTATCACTCACAAATTATTGGTTTGTAATGGACGACAATTGTTATACTCATTACCCGCCTCCAATAATTTGTGGGTTACAACATTGTTAATGCATGGAGATGGTTATGAAACTGGACAAGTTCCTTTGTTTCACGTTTTTGTCCGTATTTTTGGCCTTGACCCTGCACAAAACACGCCTTTTTTCGAGAAGATAACCAATCAAATCCTTCGCTTAAATTATGCACAACTAATTTGCGAACCCGTGCGAAGCGAAAACAAAAGATTGTGCAGGGTCACGGTCAATTCAACATCGATTGCAACAACATTGTTCTCGCTTTTGAAAGTTCTAAGGTTTCATAACCAGTCCCTCGATTAACTATGGTTACAATTGCCATTCGTTACAATACAATAATTTGAGGGTGACAATAGTCCTTATGCATGATGACCAAATTTGCTCAAGATTCACCACCAAGCCTCGTTTGCACAAAATTATTCTCATTATCTCGACATGGATTACTGTATGCAGGCGGGTTTGCTCCTCTGGCATTAAGCTCATGTTAAAATTTACAAGTCGAGGCTTGTTGGTGAAATTAGGTAGTCAGACGTTATCGCACATAAAGGCTGTTGTCCCTAACTATGATCGAATAATGTATGTATTTTCTTTTGGTATGAAAGGCATTGAGACAAAGGATAATGGTTGCGACTTTGACACTCAGTCTAGCATTAAATCAAGATCTATTGTTCAGTGTTCCCCTAGGTATTCAACACAAGTGAGTTTACACTAGAGTACTGTCAACACTGGTGTTACACTGTGTTTCTCTCAAGTGCCACCGCAACCAATGTCTGTGCAACGCCCACTGAATTTACATGAGTAAGGCTATTCCTTTCGGAATTGCCTACGAATGCTTATCACGTTACGTCATCGCCACAATGTTGGTGGACAAAAAGAAAGGTTCTCTCATTAGCTCCTTTTGTTCGTCCACCAGCAATTCTACATTACAACATTGTTATTTGTGTCTCTAGGGACTGTTTGCAAACGACCTACAGATAATTGCCTATTTATAGGGAGTTTTGCAGAGCGTTCATTTTCTATATCGCAAAGTGGTCTACGAGTTACGCACTGAGTTGTTTAAAGCTTATTTCGAATCCGTTGTTGATGTCCGACATCGAGGAAGAATAGCCGAGACAAGAAGATAAAGCGGTGAGTTTGCGACTTCCGAAAACCATGCGTTGGTTCAGCAAGTTTTTGTATTTTTAAGTATTAATGTCAACTCAACTTGATCCTCAGGAAAAGAAACTCGAGGCAAAACAGGCGCTCGACACAGACACGGTCCAAGTGAAATACAAAGGAAACCAAAAGCAATTTAAACTCAACGCAGAACTCGACAACATATATTGGACAAGATACAAACATCGAACTGAAGAAACCAACAGCAGCAGCAGCACAACCTCTCTCGTTACTGAGGACAAAAAAGCTCATGCACAAGCGGAAGCAAAGATCGTTGATCGGTGCAAAGACGTCGAAGAATACGAATCCGAACGTCGGAGTTTGCGTCCACGAACAGGCAACCGGAGGAGCGGCCAGCAAGGAAAGAAAGCAGGCAAAAGACTTCAAACGTGTCGATGAGAAACGGCAAAAGTCCGCTCACGCCTACCTCTGATGATCAGATTTTTCGTGGTAAGTCTCAGAAACTTGCTTTAACATATATAATAGTGATACTTGAATTTCTCGTGCTACTCTCTAAGAGTATCCATTCTAAATGTATTGTATTTTGTCGTCTAATTAATAGGAAACGGAAAGTGTAAAATGTACGTTCGTTTCAACGAAGTGAATTAGAACGTAAAAATAATTTGGTCACTACTTTCCCTGAGTGACGAGGTCATGTAATGACCTGTAATAAGTGCATGCGCGTAAAGTAGTGAACAAAATATTGCAGGCTCAGAACATCTGAACATTTGCTGTATCTGAACTTCTGCTGTATCCCAGCCAAACTGATAGGAAACCATGTGGGTCCAGTTTTTTCATCTGATGTTACATAACAAAGAATGAATTAAAAACGTGTGAAATCAAAATACAAAATCAGTTTCTCGCTATACGTGTTAATTCGTCGATGCTTGGACTGAAAACGTCTAGATGCAGAGGGGAAGGAATTCACGGTAATTCCACGTTTTAACACAGTGACGTACGGCAAGCATTCTATCAAGTATTTTGGGCCTTCCCTAGGGCGCAGACTCTCTAAGCGTGTAAAGGCTGAATTTAACTTGAATAATTTTTAGAATCATACAATGACCTGACCTGTGGGTCGGACTATTCTTACGCAGTTCTTTAAATTATCCTCTTAGTAGTTTCGGTCATTTTAGTAGCAGTTTTAGTCAGTTTATAATTGGGATATTTTAAGAAAAGTTTATAGAAAGTCTTTTTGAAATTGTTAACAAATGTATATGCTTAATAATACTTTTTATTTAATATTT
>NC_090884.1:45513981-45531481 GCF_036669925.1 Montipora capricornis
ATTATATACAGAAAGCGGATGCATATTAAAACCTTTAAATAGTTAAGCATTTGCAAGAGGCGACACTATCCATTTAGCTTCAAAGAAATCCTTTGTTTTTTTACTGTGCAGACTAATATATTTTTCTGTTTCATATTTAATAGCAATTTTCTTTTTAAATCCGTATATATTCGGAAGAATTTGACTTCTTCTACAATCCCACAAGTACAATTTCCCAATCATAATTAGATAGTTTAGAAGCTTAGCAGAAGGGGAGTTTTGTCGTATCATTCCAACTAAAATATCTTGCAACGAAAGTCGAATGCTTTCCTTTAAAAGTTGGTGCCAGAATACTTCGAAGTCACGCCAAAAATTTATCGAGAAAGGACAGAGATATAGGAAGTGATATAGCGTTTCTGGTTCAGATGAACAAAATGAACACGAGTCATTCAATTTAAAGCCAATTTTGTAAAGTTTAGCATTAGTATAGAGAATGGAGTTAAGGATTTTGTATTGAAATGCCTTAACATATGCTTCAAGAGCAACACTATGCGGGATCATAAAAATTTGTTTAACTTCCTCGAGTGTAAAATGAAATTCATTTTGCAGCTTGTTTACAATAGTTGGAAAAAGAGCCTTTCTGCTTACAAGTAAAGTATAATAGTCTTTAGATTTCTTCTTTGAGACATCAAATATATTATCGTCAATTTTAAGAGAGAATTCATCTGTTGTTAATTTATGAGTACAATTTTTTAAAATAGAAGGAATGGAGTGCCGAAGACCTGCCCAAACTAAAAAATTAGTTTTAGAAATCCTGTTAGAAACTAAGGAAAAGGAATCTTTGTTATTTAAGTCAAAGGATAGATCACTGATATGAACTACACCAGCTTCGAAATAGCTTTTATAATAAACTGTTTTATTATTAATGAGTATTTGTTTGTTATTCCAAAGAATATAACGCCAGTCTTTTTCTGAAGAGAACGTATCTCTAAATTCCGACCACCACTGCAGTAATTCTAGATAGAATAGAGAAATATTCAGTGGAAGGATACTAACATCATAATTGCAATGAAACAAGAAAAGGCCGCCAAAGCGTTCTAGATGATGTGTCAAATACCTTTTCCAGGTGCCATCATTTGAGCTAGCTATTCTTTTTAGCCATGCCAATCGAAGCGATATTATCATGCTATCAAAATCAATCATCTTTAATCCTCCGTTGGAGTATTCATTTATCGCCGATTTGCGTGTGACTTTATCAGGACCATTCCATAAGAATTGAAATAATAACTGGTTTAACTGACTTACAAATTCTTTTGGGGTAGGTAATAAAGATGACACATAAACAAATTTCGGAATTAATAGAGATTTGATAAGTGTAATTTTGCCATAAATAGAAAGTCCTCTAGAGGACCAAATTCTAGTCAGGTTTTTAATACTGTCTAATCTTTCTATGAAATTCTTTTCAAGAAGCAATTTTTGATCATACGTGTAATAAATTCCTAAAGCTTTTATCGGTTCGTTAGGCCATTTAATTCCAAAAGGCTGTGCTTTACAGTTCCCTGAAGAACCTATCCACATAGCTTCCGTTTTGGAACAATTAATTTTTAAGCCAGAGACAATCTTGAATTCATCTAACAACCTAAAAAGAGCAGTAGCAGAGCTTGTGTCGGCAAGTATTGCTGTCGTATCATCTGCGTATTGAAGAATTTTTGTGTCCTCATTCCCAATAGAGATACCTTTGATATCCTTATTTTGTCGAATCGCAATTGCTAATGTTTCTATAGTAACTACAAAGAGGTAAGGAGAGAGCGGGTCCCCCTGCCGTACCCCACGTTCAAGATTAAAATATTCAGATGAAAGTCCATTGTTTATCACACAACTTTGTATTTTTCTGTAGAACGTTTGGACCCAATGGATAAAATTAGGGCCAAAATTGAAGGATTTCAAACAATAGAGAAGAAATTCCCATTCTACGCTATCAAATGCCTTTTCAAAATCAATAAACATCATTAGTCCCGGGATACTTTCTTTTGCAGCGAAATCCATAATATCGAAAACTGATCTAATTGTTTCGCCGATATATCGGTCTTTCACGTATCCAGTTTGGTTGTGGTGTATAATGTTTGGAAGAACATTTTTAATTCTAATGGCGATCACTTTAGACATAATTTTTGTGTCAACGTTTACGAGAGAGATTGGACGCCAGTTCTCAATATATGAACGATCTTTTCCTTTTTTTCTATTAGAGTAATTACCGCTTGTTTTTGAGAACAAGACATTTCACCTTTTTCAAAGCTTTCGTTCACGCATTTAAGAAAAGGATCGCTTATTAAAGGCCAGAACACTTTGTAGAATTCTATAGGAATTCCGTCATTCCCAGGAGTTTTGTTGGTTTGAAAGCTTTCGAGGATATTGTAACATTCCTCAGCTGAAATTTTGTCTTCGCAGGTCAACTTTTGTTCTTCGGTTAATTGAGGTTCTTTTCGGCCTTCCGTGATCCAAATTGGTACCATTTTTGTAAGGTCATCAATGTACTCATCATCCTCCAATATGGAGGTGTTCATCTTCCAGAACCCAGGACCCTTAGCCTCTTTGTCCACGTTCCCAAATTCTAAATAGATAGCAGAATGGTCAGTTCTGATGGCGGGGATTATATTTGTGGCTTTGACCCAGTCGTGTAAATTATTAGAGATCAACCAATAATCCAGGCGACAAAATATCGGCGGAAATTGTTGACTCCAGGTAAAACTTTTAGTTTGTGGGTTTTTAACTCTCCATATATCTACAAGATCTAATTGACTTTGGACATCATTGATGGAATTTATCACAGATTTCCTAGGTGTCATTATGCCACCTTTTTTGTCCAGTGTAGGATTCAGAGGACAATTGAAATCACCTCCAATCACAATATTTTCTTCTGAATCTAAATTTTCGGTCTGCAGCTTAGTTAACACATTTTTGAGGAATTTAATGATGTCTTCGTCTTTGTTTGGTGCATAAATGTTTACAAGAACATACATTTTATCTTTGATAGCGGCTTTAAGAACTATATACCTCCCCGATGTATCTACAATCTGAGAGTGAATAACGCAGTCAAGACCTTTTTTGATCAAGATTGCAACACCTCGAGAGTTTGAGCTCCCATGGGAGCAAATAAGTTCTGCACCCCATTCGTTTTTCCATTTTAAGTGTGTTGACAATGTCGAATGAGTTTCTTGCAGGAATATTATATACGAGTTTCGTTTCCGACACCACGTGAAAATTGTTCGCCTTTTTCTGAAATTGCTTAGTCCCCTCGCATTGAGAGATAGTAGATTAAGAGAATGATCGGTCATTGTAGCTGAATCGGGGGAGTGATGTTATAGAAGAAGTCATATAAAACGAAAATGAAAACGATGGTATAGCAGAGTGCAAGAAAGTATAATGCACATAAACCGATAATATTCGCCTAAAACAAATTATTAATCTACAAAAAAAACATACAGTAACGTATGAAGTAAGAAGTTTCCGGAGCATTCACATTTCTAATTAAACAAGAAGGGTTAAGTAGTTTAACACTTTTTACACACATAAACCTTAAACTAAATTAAACTATAGATGTGCTGTCGCGCTGTGACCGCTTTGGCTTTGGTTTCCGCTGTTTCTTGTGTCCATAATGAGACCATAGTATGGGAGATTGGTTGTTTCTTCACCTCTGTAGATTTGCCCGTTTATAATTAGCTTATCAACTTTAAAATAGGCTGTTTGCTTTCTCTGTTTGGCCTTTTTCAAGATGGGATATAACGTTTTCTGTATTTCATCAATTTCCCGGGGGAAATCATTCGCAATTGAAATGTTGGTGTTTTTCAAGTTTTTAACAAAAGACCAAACATACTCCTTGTCTTGAAAGAAGCTGAATTTAGCTATAATAGGCCTAGGTTTGGAGTTCTGTCCTCGACTGGTATTCTTCTTAGTAGTGATGCGGTGAACGCGTTCGAAACGGATTTGTTCGATATCTTCCTCTGGGATCTTAAGTTTATCGCGCATCACTTTTTTTAATTGATCTTCAGCAGAAGTTGACTCACCTCTTCCTTCTGGAACATTAAACACTTTTAAATTTTCACGTCTTGTGTATGCTTCTAACTTGATGTTGCGGCATTCAAGATGTTTTATTTTAGCATTGAGGTCTTCCAGATTCTTTGCGTGGGTTTCCAGTGTTGCACACGTGGCGGTTGAAGACAAATTCAGGTCGACGATGTCTTTTTGAGCGAAGTTCAGGCTTTCTTGTAAACTTTTGTTTTCTTTTTCCAATTCTACCACTCTACCTTGCATAGCCTCTAACTCGCCGAGTCTTGTTAGCACTTTGTCAAGCTTTTCACTGACTTCATCTAGTTTGCTAAGACAATGGCCGTCGGCTTCATCGCACGCATCTTCCCCGTCAGTCTGTGAGCCGCTTTCCCTTAACCGTTTGCGACTATCGGCTCGGGCGTCTTCTTTTCCCATGTTATTTAAGCGAATGAAAGCCAAGCAGCCTTCGTTGATTACATTATTTTACAAGCTTTGAATTTCATCTAAAGGAGCTAGCAAGAACACGTCCGCCTTCGACGAAGGCCAGGTTACTATCCCAGGCTTTATACTAAATAAGTAAATTTCTACATTGCCCTTAGAAGCTCATTAATAAGTCAAGACCTTAACAGCCTATCAAAACATCGATAAAACGTCACGTGTATGAGTTTTTTATCCTGATAAAACAATCCTCGTTAGTATTCTTTATATAGAATACTTAAGACATAACTTGTTTTCCTTGTATGCTTATATTCACCTCTCACAATTTAAACCATTGTTTTCAGTCCAGAGGGACAAGCTCTTTGTGGAATTTTTTTTAAACCGCTAAAAGCTGGCGATTTATCGGGTCTAAAAACACTCAGCTCCGCCTCGTGTTTTTAAACATTACATAAAATTTCACCAAGTATTTGCAATTTTAAATTCATCTTATTTTAAACTAATTTTCCCTACCATATAGTCAGATAAGAGAACCAAAGAACTCGCAACTGGAGAGGAGAGTACAAAGTCTCCAGTTGGGCAGCAACTGGAGAGGAGAGTACAAAGTCTCCAGTTGGGCAGCAACTGGAGAGGAGAGTACAAAGTCTCCAGTTGGGCAGCAACTGGAGAGGAGAGTACAAAGTCTCCAGTTGGGCAGCAACTGGAGAGGAGAGTACAAAGTCTCCAGTTGGGCAGCAACTGGAGAGGAGAGTACAAAGTCTCCAGTTGGGCAGCAACTGGAGAGGAGAGTACAAAGTCTCCAGTTGGGCAGCAACTGGAGAGGAGAGTACAAAGTCTCCAGTTGGGCAGCAACTGGAGAGGAGAGTACAAAGTCTCCAGTTGGGCAGCAACTGGAGAGGAGAGTACAAAGTCTCCAGTTGGGCAGCAACTGGAGAGGAGAGTACAAAGTCTCCAGTTGGGCAGCAACTGGAGAGGAGAGTACAAAGTCTCCAGTTGGGCAGCAACTGGAGAGGAGAGTACAAAGTCTCCAGTTGGGCAGCAACTGGAGAGGAGAGTACAAAGTCTCCAGTTGGGCAGCAACTGGAGAGGAGAGTACAAAGTCTCCAGTTGGGCAGCAACTGGAGAGGAGAGTACAAAGTCTCCAGTTGGGCAGCAACTGGAGAGGAGAGTACAAAGTCTCCAGTTGGGCAGCAACTGGAGAGGAGAGTACAAAGTCTCCAGTTGGGCAGCAACTGGAGAGGAGAGTACAAAGTCTCCAGTTGGGCAGCAACTGGAGAGGAGAGTACAAAGTCTCCAGTTGGGCAGCAACTGGAGAGGAGAGTACAAAGTCTCCAGTTGGGCAGCAACTGGAGAGGAGAGTACAAAGTCTCCAGTTGGGCAGCAACTGGAGAGGAGAGTACAAAGTCTCCAGTTGGGCAGCAACTGGAGAGGAGAGTACAAAGTCTCCAGTTGGGCAGCAACTGGAGAGGAGAGTACAAAGTCTCCAGTTGGGCAGCAACTGGAGAGGAGAGTACAAAGTCTCCAGTTGGGCAGCAACTGGAGAGGAGAGTACAAAGTCTCCAGTTGGGCAGCAACTGGAGAGGAGAGTACAAAGTCTCCAGTTGGGCAGCAACTGGAGAGGAGAGTACAAAGTCTCCAGTTGGGCAGCAACTGGAGAGGAGAGTACAAAGTCTCCAGTTGGGCAGCAACTGGAGAGGAGAGTACAAAGTCTCCAGTTGGGCAGCAACTGGAGAGGAGAGTACAAAGTCTCCAGTTGGGCAGCAACTGGAGAGGAGAGTACAAAGTCTCCAGTTGGGCAGCAACTGGAGAGGAGAGTACAAAGTCTCCAGTTGGGCAGCAACTGGAGAGGAGAGTACAAAGTCTCCAGTTGGGCAGCAACTGGAGAGGAGAGTACAAAGTCTCCAGTTGGGCAGCAACTGGAGAGGAGAGTACAAAGTCTCCAGTTGGGCAGCAACTGGAGAGGAGAGTACAAAGTCTCCAGTTGGGCAGCAACTGGAGAGGAGAGTACAAAGTCTCCAGTTGGGCAGCAACTGGAGAGGAGAGTACAAAGTCTCCAGTTGGGCAGCAACTGGAGAGGAGAGTACAAAGTCTCCAGTTGGGCAGCAACTGGAGAGGAGAGTACAAAGTCTCCAGTTGGGCAGCAACTGGAGAGGAGAGTACAAAGTCTCCAGTTGGGCAGCAACTGGAGAGGAGAGTACAAAGTCTCCAGTTGGGCAGCAACTGGAGAGGAGAGTACAAAGTCTCCAGTTGGGCAGCAACTGGAGAGGAGAGTACAAAGTCTCCAGTTGGGCAGCAACTGGAGAGGAGAGTACAAAGTCTCCAGTTGGGCAGCAACTGGAGAGGAGAGTACAAAGTCTCCAGTTGGGCAGCAACTGGAGAGGAGAGTACAAAGTCTCCAGTTGGGCAGCAACTGGAGAGGAGAGTACAAAGTCTCCAGTTGGGCAGCAACTGGAGAGGAGAGTACAAAGTCTCCAGTTGGGCAGCAACTGGAGAGGAGAGTACAAAGTCTCCAGTTGGGCAGCAACTGGAGAGGAGAGTACAAAGTCTCCAGTTGGGCAGCAACTGGAGAGGAGAGTACAAAGTCTCCAGTTGGGCAGCAACTGGAGAGGAGAGTACAAAGTCTCCAGTTGGGCAGCAACTGGAGAGGAGAGTACAAAGTCTCCAGTTGGGCAGCAACTGGAGAGGAGAGTACAAAGTCTCCAGTTGGGCAGCAACTGGAGAGGAGAGTACAAAGTCTCCAGTTGGGCAGCAACTGGAGAGGAGAGTACAAAGTCTCCAGTTGGGCAGCAACTGGAGAGGAGAGTACAAAGTCTCCAGTTGGGCAGCAACTGGAGAGGAGAGTACAAAGTCTCCAGTTGGGCAGCAACTGGAGAGGAGAGTACAAAGTCTCCAGTTGGGCAGCAACTGGAGAGGAGAGTACAAAGTCTCCAGTTGGGCAGCAACTGGAGAGGAGAGTACAAAGTCTCCAGTTGGGCAGCAACTGGAGAGGAGAGTACAAAGTCTCCAGTTGGGCAGCAACTGGAGAGGAGAGTACAAAGTCTCCAGTTGGGCAGCAACTGGAGAGGAGAGTACAAAGTCTCCAGTTGGGCAGCAACTGGAGAGGAGAGTACAAAGTCTCCAGTTGGGCAGCAACTGGAGAGGAGAGTACAAAGTCTCCAGTTGGGCAGCAACTGGAGAGGAGAGTACAAAGTCTCCAGTTGGGCAGCAACTGGAGAGGAGAGTACAAAGTCTCCAGTTGGGCAGCAACTGGAGAGGAGAGTACAAAGTCTCCAGTTGGGCAGCAACTGGAGAGGAGAGTACAAAGTCTCCAGTTGGGCAGCAACTGGAGAGGAGAGTACAAAGTCTCCAGTTGGGCAGCAACTGGAGAGGAGAGTACAAAGTCTCCAGTTGGGCAGCAACTGGAGAGGAGAGTACAAAGTCTCCAGTTGGGCAGCAACTGGAGAGGAGAGTACAAAGTCTCCAGTTGGGCAGCAACTGGAGAGGAGAGTACAAAGTCTCCAGTTGGGCAGCAACTGGAGAGGAGAGTACAAAGTCTCCAGTTGGGCAGCAACTGGAGAGGAGAGTACAAAGTCTCCAGTTGGGCAGCAACTGGAGAGGAGAGTACAAAGTCTCCAGTTGGGCAGCAACTGGAGAGGAGAGTACAAAGTCTCCAGTTGGGCAGCAACTGGAGAGGAGAGTACAAAGTCTCCAGTTGGGCAGCAACTGGAGAGGAGAGTACAAAGTCTCCAGTTGGGCAGCAACTGGAGAGGAGAGTACAAAGTCTCCAGTTGGGCAGCAACTGGAGAGGAGAGTACAAAGTCTCCAGTTGGGCAGCAACTGGAGAGGAGAGTACAAAGTCTCCAGTTGGGCAGCAACTGGAGAGGAGAGTACAAAGTCTCCAGTTGGGCAGCAACTGGAGAGGAGAGTACAAAGTCTCCAGTTGGGCAGCAACTGGAGAGGAGAGTACAAAGTCTCCAGTTGGGCAGCAACTGGAGAGGAGAGTACAAAGTCTCCAGTTGGGCAGCAACTGGAGAGGAGAGTACAAAGTCTCCAGTTGGGCAGCAACTGGAGAGGAGAGTACAAAGTCTCCAGTTGGGCAGCAACTGGAGAGGAGAGTACAAAGTCTCCAGTTGGGCAGCAACTGGAGAGGAGAGTACAAAGTCTCCAGTTGGGCAGCAACTGGAGAGGAGAGTACAAAGTCTCCAGTTGGGCAGCAACTGGAGAGGAGAGTACAAAGTCTCCAGTTGGGCAGCAACTGGAGAGGAGAGTACAAAGTCTCCAGTTGGGCAGCAACTGGAGAGGAGAGTACAAAGTCTCCAGTTGGGCAGCAACTGGAGAGGAGAGTACAAAGTCTCCAGTTGGGCAGCAACTGGAGAGGAGAGTACAAAGTCTCCAGTTGGGCAGCAACTGGAGAGGAGAGTACAAAGTCTCCAGTTGGGCAGCAACTGGAGAGGAGAGTACAAAGTCTCCAGTTGGGCAGCAACTGGAGAGGAGAGTACAAAGTCTCCAGTTGGGCAGCAACTGGAGAGGAGAGTACAAAGTCTCCAGTTGGGCAGCAACTGGAGAGGAGAGTACAAAGTCTCCAGTTGGGCAGCAACTGGAGAGGAGAGTACAAAGTCTCCAGTTGGGCAGCAACTGGAGAGGAGAGTACAAAGTCTCCAGTTGGGCAGCAACTGGAGAGGAGAGTACAAAGTCTCCAGTTGGGCAGCAACTGGAGAGGAGAGTACAAAGTCTCCAGTTGGGCAGCAACTGGAGAGGAGAGTACAAAGTCTCCAGTTGGGCAGCAACTGGAGAGGAGAGTACAAAGTCTCCAGTTGGGCAGCAACTGGAGAGGAGAGTACAAAGTCTCCAGTTGGGCAGCAACTGGAGAGGAGAGTACAAAGTCTCCAGTTGGGCAGCAACTGGAGAGGAGAGTACAAAGTCTCCAGTTGGGCAGCAACTGGAGAGGCGAGTACAAAGTCTCCAGTTGGGCAGCAACTGGAGAGGAGAGTACAAAGTCTCCAGTTGGGCAGCAACTGGAGAGGAGAGTACAAAGTCTCCAGTTGGGCAGCAACTGGAGAGGAGAGTACAAAGTCTCCAGTTGGGCAGCAACTGGAGAGGAGAGTACAAAGTCTCCAGTTGGGCAGCAACTGGAGAGGAGAGTACAAAGTCTCCAGTTGGGCAGCAACTGGAGAGGAGAGTACAAAGTCTCCAGTTGGGCAGCAACTGGAGAGGAGAGTACAAAGTCTCCAGTTGGGCAGCAACTGGAGAGGAGAGTACAAAGTCTCCAGTTGGGCAGCAACTGGAGAGGAGAGTACAAAGTCTCCAGTTGGGCAGCAACTGGAGAGGAGAGTACAAAGTCTCCAGTTGGGCAGCAACTGGAGAGGAGAGTACAAAGTCTCCAGTTGGGCAGCAACTGGAGAGGAGAGTACAAAGTCTCCAGTTGGGCAGCAACTGGAGAGGAGAGTACAAAGTCTCCAGTTGGGCAGCAACTGGAGAGGAGAGTACAAAGTCTCCAGTTGGGCAGCAACTGGAGAGGAGAGTACAAAGTCTCCAGTTGGGCAGCAACTGGAGAGGAGAGTACAAAGTCTCCAGTTGGGCAGCAACTGGAGAGGAGAGTACAAAGTCTCCAGTTGGGCAGCAACTGGAGAGGAGAGTACAAAGTCTCCAGTTGGGCAGCAACTGGAGAGGAGAGTACAAAGTCTCCAGTTGGGCAGCAACTGGAGAGGAGAGTACAAAGTCTCCAGTTGGGCAGCAACTGGAGAGGAGAGTACAAAGTCTCCAGTTGGGCAGCAACTGGAGAGGAGAGTACAAAGTCTCCAGTTGGGCAGCAACTGGAGAGGAGAGTACAAAGTCTCCAGTTGGGCAGCAACTGGAGAGGAGAGTACAAAGTCTCCAGTTGGGCAGCAACTGGAGAGGAGAGTACAAAGTCTCCAGTTGTGCAGCAACTTGAGAGGAGAGTACAAAGTCTCCAGTTGGGCAGCAACTGGAGAGGAGAGTACAAAGTCTCCAGTTGGGCAGCAACTGGAGAGGAGAGTACAAAGTCTCCAGTTGGGCAGCAACTGGAGAGGAGAGTACAAAGTCTCCATTTGGGCAGCAACTGGAGGTAGTACAAAGTCTCCAGTTGGGCAGCAACTGGAGAGGAGAGTACAAAGTCTCCAGTTGGGCAGCAACTGGAGAGGAGAGTACAAAGTCTCCATTTGGGCAGCAACTGGAGAGGAGAGTACAAAGTCTCCAGTTGGGCAGCAACTGGAGAGGAGAGTACAAAGTCTCCAGGTGGGCAGCAACTGGAGAGGAGAGTACAAAGTCTCCAGTTGGGCAGCAACTGGAGAGGAGAGTACAAAGTCTCCAGTTGGGCAGCAACTGGAGAGGAGAGTACAAAGTCTCCAGTTGGGCAGCAACTGGAGAGGAGAGTACAAAGTCTCCAGTTGGGGAGCAACTGGAGAGGAGAGTACAAAGTCTCCAGTTGGGCAGCAACTGGAGAGGAGAGTACAAAGTCTCCAGTTGGGCAGCAACTGGAGAGGAGAGTACAAAGTCTCCAGTTGGGCAGCAACTGGAGAGGAGAGTACAAAGTCTCCAGTTGGGCAGCAACTGGAGAGGAGAGTACAAAGTCTCCAGTTGGGCAGCAACTGGAGAGGAGAGTACAAAGTCTCCAGTTGGGCAGCAACTGGAGAGGAGAGTACAAAGTCTCCAGTTGGGCAGCAACTGGAGAGGAGAGTACAAAGTCTCCAGTTGGGCAGCAACTGGAGAGGAGAGTACAAAGTCTCCAGTTGGGCAGCAACTGGAGAGGAGAGTACAAAGTCTCCAGTTGGGCAGCAACTGGAGAGGAGAGTACAAAGTCTCCAGTTGGGCAGCAACTGGAGAGGAGAGTACAAAGTCTCCAGTTGGGCAGCAACTGGAGAGGAGAGTACAAAGTCTCCAGTTGGGCAGCAACTGGAG
The DNA here is from genome assembly GCF_036669925.1 of Montipora capricornis. Taxonomy (NCBI): domain Eukaryota; kingdom Metazoa; phylum Cnidaria; class Anthozoa; order Scleractinia; family Acroporidae; genus Montipora; species Montipora capricornis. Next base: position 45,525,340 of record NC_090884.1, read on the forward strand.
AGGAGAGTACAAAGTCTCCAGTTGGGCAGCAACTGGAGAGGAGAGTACAAAGTCTCCAGTTGGGCAGCAACTGGAGAGGAGAGTACAAAGTCTCCAGTTGGGCAGCAACTGGAGAGGAGAGTACAAAGTCTCCAGTTGGGCAGCAACTGGAGAGGAGAGTACAAAGTCTCCAGTTGGGCAGCAACTGGAGAGGAGAGTACAAAGTCTCCAGTTGGGCAGCAACTGGAGAGGAGAGTACAAAGTCTCCAGTTGGGCAGCAACTGGAGAGGAGAGTACAAAGTCTCCAGTTGGGCAGCAACTGGAGAGGAGAGTACAAAGTCTCCAGTTGGGCAGCAACTGGAGAGGAGAGTACAAAGTCTCCAGTTGGGCAGCAACTGGAGAGGAGAGTACAAAGTCTCCAGTTGGGCAGCAACTGGAGAGGAGAGTACAAAGTCTCCAGTTGGGCAGCAACTGGAGAGGAGAGTACAAAGTCTCCAGTTGGGCAGCAACTGGAGAGGAGAGTACAAAGTCTCCAGTTGGGCAGCAACTGGAGAGGAGAGTACAAAGTCTCCAGTTGGGCAGCAACTGGAGAGGAGAGTACAAAGTCTCCAGTTGGGCAGCAACTGGAGAGGAGAGTACAAAGTCTCCAGTTGGGCAGCAACTGGAGAGGAGAGTACAAAGTCTCCAGTTGGGCAGCAACTGGAGAGGAGAGTACAAAGTCTCCAGTTGGGCAGCAACTGGAGAGGAGAGTACAAAGTCTCCAGTTGGGCAGCAACTGGAGAGGAGAGTACAAAGTCTCCAGTTGGGCAGCAACTGGAGAGGAGAGTACAAAGTCTCCAGTTGGGCAGCAACTGGAGAGGAGAGTACAAAGTCTCCAGTTGGGCAGCAACTGGAGAGGAGAGTACAAAGTCTCCAGTTGGGCAGCAACTGGAGAGGAGAGTACAAAGTCTCCAGTTGGGCAGCAACTGGAGAGGAGAGTACAAAGTCTCCAGTTGGGCAGCAACTGGAGAGGAGAGTACAAAGTCTCCAGTTGGGCAGCAACTGGAGAGGAGAGTACAAAGTCTCCAGTTGGGCAGCAACTGGAGAGGAGAGTACAAAGTCTCCAGTTGGGCAGCAACTGGAGAGGAGAGTACAAAGTCTCCAGTTGGGCAGCAACTGGAGAGGAGAGTACAAAGTCTCCAGTTGGGCAGCAACTGGAGAGGAGAGTACAAAGTCTCCAGTTGGGCAGCAACTGGAGAGGAGAGTACAAAGTCTCCAGTTGGGCAGCAACTGGAGAGGAGAGTACAAAGTCTCCAGTTGGGCAGCAACTGGAGAGGAGAGTACAAAGTCTCCAGTTGGGCAGCAACTGGAGAGGAGAGTACAAAGTCTCCAGTTGGGCAGCAACTGGAGAGGAGAGTACAAAGTCTCCAGTTGGGCAGCAACTGGAGAGGAGAGTACAAAGTCTCCAGTTGGGCAGCAACTGGAGAGGAGAGTACAAAGTCTCCAGTTGGGCAGCAACTGGAGAGGAGAGTACAAAGTCTCCAGTTGGGCAGCAACTGGAGAGGAGAGTACAAAGTCTCCAGTTGGGCAGCAACTGGAGAGGAGAGTACAAAGTCTCCAGTTGGGCAGCAACTGGAGAGGAGAGTACAAAGTCTCCAGTTGGGCAGCAACTGGAGAGGAGAGTACAAAGTCTCCAGTTGGGCAGCAACTGGAGAGGAGAGTACAAAGTCTCCAGTTGGGCAGCAACTGGAGAGGAGAGTACAAAGTCTCCAGTTGGGCAGCAACTGGAGAGGAGAGTACAAAGTCTCCAGTTGGGCAGCAACTGGAGAGGAGAGTACAAAGTCTCCAGTTGGGCAGCAACTGGAGAGGAGAGTACAAAGTCTCCAGTTGGGCAGCAACTGGAGAGGAGAGTACAAAGTCTCCAGTTGGGCAGCAACTGGAGAGGAGAGTACAAAGTCTCCAGTTGGGCAGCAACTGGAGAGGAGAGTACAAAGTCTCCAGTTGGGCAGCAACTGGAGAGGAGAGTACAAAGTCTCCAGTTGGGCAGCAACTGGAGAGGAGAGTACAAAGTCTCCAGTTGGGCAGCAACTGGAGAGGAGAGTACAAAGTCTCCAGTTGGGCAGCAACTGGAGAGGAGAGTACAAAGTCTCCAGTTGGGCAGCAACTGGAGAGGAGAGTACAAAGTCTCCAGTTGGGCAGCAACTGGAGAGGAGAGTACAAAGTCTCCAGTTGGGCAGCAACTGGAGAGGAGAGTACAAAGTCTCCAGTTGGGCAGCAACTGGAGAGGAGAGTACAAAGTCTCCAGTTGGGCAGCAACTGGAGAGGAGAGTACAAAGTCTCCAGTTGGGCAGCAACTGGAGAGGAGAGTACAAAGTCTCCAGTTGGGCAGCAACTGGAGAGGAGAGTACAAAGTCTCCAGTTGGGCAGCAACTGGAGAGGAGAGTACAAAGTCTCCAGTTGGGCAGCAACTGGAGAGGAGAGTACAAAGTCTCCAGTTGGGCAGCAACTGGAGAGGAGAGTACAAAGTCTCCAGTTGGGCAGCAACTGGAGAGGAGAGTACAAAGTCTCCAGTTGGGCAGCAACTGGAGAGGAGAGTACAAAGTCTCCAGTTGGGCAGCAACTGGAGAGGAGAGTACAAAGTCTCCAGTTGGGCAGCAACTGGAGAGGAGAGTACAAAGTCTCCAGTTGGGCAGCAACTGGAGAGGAGAGTACAAAGTCTCCAGTTGGGCAGCAACTGGAGAGGAGAGTACAAAGTCTCCAGTTGGGCAGCAACTGGAGAGGAGAGTACAAAGTCTCCAGTTGGGCAGCAACTGGAGAGGAGAGTACAAAGTCTCCAGTTGGGCAGCAACTGGAGAGGAGAGTACAAAGTCTCCAGTTGGGCAGCAACTGGAGAGGAGAGTACAAAGTCTCCAGTTGGGCAGCAACTGGAGAGGAGAGTACAAAGTCTCCAGTTGGGCAGCAACTGGAGAGGAGAGTACAAAGTCTCCAGTTGGGCAGCAACTGGAGAGGAGAGTACAAAGTCTCCAGTTGGGCAGCAACTGGAGAGGAGAGTACAAAGTCTCCAGTTGGGCAGCAACTGGAGAGGAGAGTACAAAGTCTCCAGTTGGGCAGCAACTGGAGAGGAGAGTACAAAGTCTCCAGTTGGGCAGCAACTGGAGAGGAGAGTACAAAGTCTCCAGTTGGGCAGCAACTGGAGAGGAGAGTACAAAGTCTCCAGTTGGGCAGCAACTGGAGAGGAGAGTACAAAGTCTCCAGTTGGGCAGCAACTGGAGAGGAGAGTACAAAGTCTCCAGTTGGGCAGCAACTGGAGAGGAGAGTACAAAGTCTCCAGTTGGGCAGCAACTGGAGAGGAGAGTACAAAGTCTCCAGTTGGGCAGCAACTGGAGAGGAGAGTACAAAGTCTCCAGTTGGGCAGCAACTGGAGAGGAGAGTACAAAGTCTCCAGTTGGGCAGCAACTGGAGAGGAGAGTACAAAGTCTCCAGTTGGGCAGCAACTGGAGAGGAGAGTACAAAGTCTCCAGTTGGGCAGCAACTGGAGAGGAGAGTACAAAGTCTCCAGTTGGGCAGCAACTGGAGAGGAGAGTACAAAGTCTCCAGTTGGGCAGCAACTGGAGAGGAGAGTACAAAGTCTCCAGTTGGGCAGCAACTGGAGAGGAGAGTACAAAGTCTCCAGTTGGGCAGCAACTGGAGAGGAGAGTACAAAGTCTCCAGTTGGGCAGCAACTGGAGAGGAGAGTACAAAGTCTCCAGTTGGGCAGCAACTGGAGAGGAGAGTACAAAGTCTCCAGTTGGGCAGCAACTGGAGAGGAGAGTACAAAGTCTCCAGTTGGGCAGCAACTGGAGAGGAGAGTACAAAGTCTCCAGTTGGGCAGCAACTGGAGAGGAGAGTACAAAGTCTCCAGTTGGGCAGCAACTGGAGAGGAGAGTACAAAGTCTCCAGTTGGGCAGCAACTGGAGAGGAGAGTACAAAGTCTCCAGTTGGGCAGCAACTGGAGAGGAGAGTACAAAGTCTCCAGTTGGGCAGCAACTGGAGAGGAGAGTACAAAGTCTCCAGTTGGGCAGCAACTGGAGAGGAGAGTACAAAGTCTCCAGTTGGGCAGCAACTGGAGAGGAGAGTACAAAGTCTCCAGTTGGGCAGCAACTGGAGAGGAGAGTACAAAGTCTCCAGTTGGGCAGCAACTGGAGAGGAGAGTACAAAGTCTCCAGTTGGGCAGCAACTGGAGAGGAGAGTACAAAGTCTCCAGTTGGGCAGCAACTGGAGAGGAGAGTACAAAGTCTCCAGTTGGGCAGCAACTGGAGAGGAGAGTACAAAGTCTCCAGTTGGGCAGCAACTGGAGAGGAGAGTACAAAGTCTCCAGTTGGGCAGCAACTGGAGAGGAGAGTACAAAGTCTCCAGTTGGGCAGCAACTGGAGAGGAGAGTACAAAGTCTCCAGTTGGGCAGCAACTGGAGAGGAGAGTACAAAGTCTCCAGTTGGGCAGCAACTGGAGAGGAGAGTACAAAGTCTCCAGTTGGGCAGCAACTGGAGAGGAGAGTACAAAGTCTCCAGTTGGGCAGCAACTGGAGAGGAGAGTACAAAGTCTCCAGTTGGGCAGCAACTGGAGAGGAGAGTACAAAGTCTCCAGTTGGGCAGCAACTGGAGAGGAGAGTACAAAGTCTCCAGTTGGGCAGCAACTGGAGAGGAGAGTACAAAGTCTCCAGTTGGGCAGCAACTGGAGAGGAGAGTACAAAGTCTCCAGTTGGGCAGCAACTGGAGAGGAGAGTACAAAGTCTCCAGTTGGGCAGCAACTGGAGAGGAGAGTACAAAGTCTCCAGTTGGGCAGCAACTGGAGAGGAGGACAAAGAACACCTTTCCACGTGTTGTTTGGGAATCGCCTTGAAATCGCGCTCTCAGAGGCTTGAAAACACGCTTTAAAACGTTTTTTTCGAAGGCTTTAACAAACGCGTTTTATTCCTATTTTAACAAACGCCTTCAAAACGAGCTCTCAGACGCTTCAAAAGAAGCTTGAACACGTTTTTTTGAAAGGCTTTAAGAAACGTTTTCAAAACGCACTCTCAGACGCTTGAAAGCACGTTTCAAAGCGTTTTTTTGCGTAACGCGTTCAAAACGAGCATTCAGGTGCCTGAAAACACGCGTTAAAGGTTTTTTTGAAACGCCTTTAAAACGTGCTCTCACACGCTTGAAAAGACGCTCGAAAACGTTTTTTTCAAAGGATTTAACAAACGCCTTCAAAACGCGCTCTCACACGCTTCAAAAGGTTTTTTTTAAAGGCTTTAACAAGCGCCTTCAAAACGCGCTCTCAGATGCTTGAAAAGACGCTTCAAAACGTTTTTTTTAAAGGGTTTAATGTCTAGGAAAGCTAGTGAATTTTCGGAAATTTCCCAGGTGTATTTTAGAGCCGGGTGGAAAGAATTGACTGCAGTGATAAATTGGTCGAGTTGCTCTTTGCTGGATGAAGTAGCGCCGACGCAGTCATCGATGAAGCCTTGTTAAAGATCAGGGTTTGGTCCGTGGTAGTTAGAGAAAAATTTATTTTCAATAAAACCTACGAAAAGTTTGGCGTAGCTAGGTCCCATTTTAGTTCCCATTGCAACACCGTTGATCTGCTTGTAGTAGGTGTTGTCGCCAAATGAAAAGCAGTTAAGTGTGAGAACCAGTTCATTTAGACGGCGTAAAGTTTCTGAGCTCGGACTTTTGACAGGACGTTGGTTTAAAAAGTATTTTAGTGCTTGGAGGCCTTCATTGTTGGGAATTACGATGTATAAAGATGCTATATCCATGGTGAAAATGATTTTGTTTTCGCCCGAGAAATTGAAGGTACGGAAAGTTTCAAGTGCATGGTTGCTATCTTTGATATATGAAGGTAGTGATTTGACTATGAGTTCAGTTGGGGAACTGCCTGGATGGATTATAAGAAGGCAAGAAATCACTGCACCAAACTCCTTAGATCAGCAGAATCAAATTACTGGCTGTCAAAATTTAACGAGGCAACCTCTGCTAAAGATTTTTGGAAGACAGTAAGATCCTTTGAGGGAAAGCGGATAACTACAAAGATTGGTCCAATTAAAGATAGTTCCGCAGTTATTCATTCAGACGATACATCAAAGGCCAACGCTTTAAATTCGTTTTTTGTCAATGTTGGAAAATCCCTTTCGAAATCAACACAAGACTCTTCAGTAAACTCT
>NC_090884.1:45541481-45566481 GCF_036669925.1 Montipora capricornis
TGAAACCTTTTGCCTACCCCACCCCAGCAGTCAACATCGCTCAACAAAATCGAACGGATAAAGAAGCAAATAAATGCTGAAGCAGTTTGCCCAGGCCTTTAATTTTGAGGAGGCTTTTCCCTACTTAACGAATATAGAAATCCACCAAGCAGTTTTCTGTTTCTTAAATTCAGACCATAAAACAAAAGAGAAAGAGCACCTTGAGAACTCTCCACATGGTACTAAGTAAAGTGAAAATTTCTTTGGGCTCAAGAAGACCAAATACAGCTCCAACTCGGCTAAGCGGAGGTGGCAACCAACTCGCCTAAAAGAACAAATCAAAGGGAACAACAAGAAAGTTAACTGTCTGAAAAACCATACCTACGCTATGTACGTGCACTATGATGAACCCCAACATCTTTTCTGCAATAAAACGGATACGAGTTTTTGGACAAACAAACCATTTTTGCATTTAATTCATGTCTTTGTTTCAAACTGCTGGAGTATTCGCGCGAGATGTCTTTCAAACAAACTTCACATGTATAATTATCTCTTTCTAAGCGCGTGTTCGAGGAAAGTACTAATTGGGAGCGTATGAAAATTGAAAAAAAAGAACAAAACAAAACAAAACAAAACAAAACAAACGACATACCTTGGTCATAATATCAGTGATAAAACAATTGACTTCAAAATGAAGAGATGATTGGTCGACTGATGTGCCCCTGTAAACCTCCCAGTTGGACATGACAGTCGCGAGTAGACTGGACATAAGAGTACTGCATTTGGATAACGATGACACACCTTTTAAATAACACAACACACAAAATTTCATAGGAGGTTTTCATGTGACGTCATCGCTGCCAAGTTGGTGGACGAAAACAAAAGATCTCTCATTAGCTTCTTTTGCTCGTCCACCAGAAGTCCTACATTCCTCTATTGTTATTGGTGTCTCTGAGGTTGAAACTAAAACTTTAAACTTTACTAACAAAATAATCAATTTGTATGTCGAAGGGGGCCCGACTTAATTAAAAAAAAACATGATTTTACAAGATAATAAAAACGATGAGAATTATACAATACAATTGGTCAATCCATTTAGGAGATAATATCATGAAGAAAGTCCAATCAAATATCAGTACTGATTAAATGTTAGTATCGTCCCACTGGCGCACAGCAGATGGAATGAATGCGTCAGCGAATCTCTTGGTTTGGCATTTAAAAAATTGGGAATGTTCTTGGATTCCTGAGACAGTAGTGATGTGTCTTCTTTACAGGTAGTAAACAGTTCAACTTGTTGGTAGATTTGTATAGTACATGGCATAAACTCTCTCGGCGTTCAAACAGCGTAATCAAGTTGGCTGTAACCAGGCTTTCCTGGTAGGAATACTTTGGAAAGATAATTTAAAGTGCTCTTTGCTGAATTTGTTCTGTTTGGTCACGACGACTGTTAGTGAAAGCGAAACGCCAGACTTGGCATGCGTACTCCATTATCGGTCTGACAAACGAACAGTAAACTGAAACCAGATCGTTTGATGACGTAGCAGCACGTTCATGGGTATGATGAGCACAGACGCAGAGTCTTTTGCTTGCCTTGGAACAGATATAATGTACGTGATGGGACCAAGTGAGATGAGATGAGATGAGATGAGATGAGATATACACTCCAAGTAATTTAAAATGTGTAACAGTGTCAATAACACGACCATCCGCAGTTAAAGGTTGCACTGGAGAATCATGCTTGAGGAAACTGATGCGTAGTTCTTTAGTTTTTTGGGCATTGATTTTCATGTTGTTACTAGTAGACCAGTTACAGATTTTGTTTGTATCTCGAGGTACACCAGCATGTGTTGATTTCCAGGCTGATTTGTTTTCGCCAATTTTAACACGAAAATAGCGTTGACAGAGGAAATCTGCACACCAATTGATCAAAGTATCAATTTTTGCGGATACGATTTCATATATCCACTTGAAAACAAAACTTTCCAAGATCTTAATGAGCACGGGAGCAAGAGAAATCGGACGGAGATCTTTATCAGTGTCCTTTGGATTAAAAGGAAAGGAAAGGGACTTTATTTAACTGTCTAGTCGTTCTAGCGCTGGAGCACTAATTGGGGACACTGTAAATTGAAATTAGCAATTAACGCAGATCAAGTCAAATATTGGTTTTTGAGGAGAGGGGAAACCGGAGTAACCGGAGAAAACCTCTGGGTGCAGAGAAGAGAACCAGCAAACTCTAACCCTAACCCTACCCGTGAGACAAGCCTTGGATGAACTCAGACATAAGGATACCATGGTTAAACGACAAAATGCTTGGCTAAAGGGACACAAGTTAACTTACAACTCCTATCGCAACAAAGTGCAAAAAATGTGCTCTCAGGCTCGCCAACTCTTCTATAAATCTATGGCCAACACGAATCACGATCATGCGAAATGTTGGAAAAGTATCCAATCATTGGCTGGTCTCGCGAATCCACCTATCTTGCTCAGCTTTCCCCTCAATGGCGATGTTATAAAAGACCAAAAAGTTACTGATCACATTGCAGATTCACTTAGCAAAGTTGCGGAGAACATGCCGCCACTCAATTTCTCTCCAATCCATCGCGAGTCCACTTTCACTCCTGATAAGTATATCATCACCGTTGAGCGGGTTGACCAGGCTCTTGCGAGCATTGACACTAAGAAATCTACTGGTCCTGACTATATACCAAACTGGGTATTGAAAGCTAACTCCACCGTTCTTGCCGTTCGCCCAAGGCCAGGTCTCACCGCTCTGGAAACGTACAAACGTTCCCCCCTTGCCTAGGGGGGCGCAGGGATGGCGCAGTGGTAAGAGCACTCGCTTCTTACCAATTTGGCCCGGGCTCGATTCCCAGACTCGGCGTCATATGTGAGTTTGGGTTAGACTTTAACGTTGCGCATGGGTAGATGAGTGTTCATTTGATTAGTGGGAACTGTAGAAAACAAACAGAATTTGCCTTTTGCAGGAGTAATTGAGAACAATGGAGACCAGTTGATTTGGCTCAGCGATCCGCTGGTTTGCTGGTTTGCGTTGCCGTTTCATTACACGAACAGCATTATAGGTAGTAGATAAGCAAGGCTTTGGATGCAATGAGACAGTAGCCTGGTCAGAGAGCCCAGTCGATGGTAAAATGGATGCGTCATGATAATGTGACCAAAGAGTGAAGCAAACCTGGTCGAGGATTTTAGAGCCACGAGTTGGACTGGTAACAATTTTCTTTAGTTTTAAGGATGAGCACAATTGCCGGGGTTAAACTGGTTGAAGTCGCCCATAATGGTGATTGCAGAGTTGATATGTTTACACAATATAGAGTCCTGACCAAGGTTTGGAATAGGAAAGTCCTTAAAGGGGAATCTTTGTTGTCTGGAGGGTGGTAAACCGTGGTCAGAATAAGTGAGTTAACGCCTCTAGGATGCCGCTTTAATTCCACCAAAAGCCACTGCACCTCAACATCAGGACTTTCGCATTCGGATAGACACCAGAAATCAACAGATGATTTGAAGTATGTGCATTCCTGCGTTCCTCTGGACGATCTTTAGGTATAGATATATAGCCAGGAATAGCGATAAAATCATCCGAGACTTTAGAAGAGAGTCAAGATTCGGGTATTGATACAATGTCAGTCGTTAGAGTTAATCGTTGCATAGATAGCAGCTATTTTTTTAACCATAAATCTTGTGTTGCTCAATAGTACTTTAGGCAGAGAATGGTTCCTTGGTTGAGTGTTACTTGTTATTTGTGTCAAATTGTTGTGTTTGATTCCACTGGAGAGACAATGATGTTTTAGTAAACGAGGTCGAATGATTGATGGTATTTGTTGTGAAACAGTAGTATACTCAGGTGAACTTTGGTTTGATGGTTTCGAATCGATTCAAGTCGAGAGCCGCTTTACGTTAGCCTGGAGAAGACCGAAGAGTTGACATGCTGTAATCCAACATGGCGCATTGAGGAGAAGTTATGTACATAAATCGCCACGAAGTTGATAACGCAAACATAGAAGTACATCAACACGGTAACAGGATACTTATAAATGAAATTAGGCCACATTTACATTGGAAGACGACACAACAGCAACGCTAAACATCAAAATTCACCGAGCTGTAGAGAAAGCTTGTGGCAACCATGAGCGCCGCTGACCTCCACCCCATTGGTTGGAAACGTCCTATTGTGGGTAAGCTTCGCGCAGTCACCAAGTTACTTCCTAAAAGCTGGATTGGCAGTTAAAAGAGCGCTGGTGTCGTTAGTTCGACTCCCGTCAAGAGACAAATGCTGTCTTCGTTTGCCTCTAGAAAAGTTGGTTATATTTAAAACTCCGGAGCTACCTTAAGCAAGCCGTGCTCTTGAGCGTTTTACGTACCTCATCATTGGTGATACTCCGGTTTAGCTTCGCATGGGCATACACCATACTCAAAAATGGCGGACAAGCGGAACGACCTAGGTTCTAATACATGAAAGCGAGGTTTGGTAGACCGTATATCAGTCTAGAAAATTTAAGTAGTGGCAGATTTATGATATATGATATATGTTATATGATATTCCGGTCTTATCAGAGGTAAATCATCCTAAAATGACGTCCTCAAGTAGTGCAGTGAATGACTCAGTTATTCTTACCAAAGATGACATTCCCGGAGCATCGTTAGCTGGCCAGGGCTAAATCCTTCTTCGCTGAAGAATGAAGAGTTGCAGTTTTGGTTGCGCGAAGTGGTTTCGTGGGGATTCCCTTAAACTGAAAACGAAACCTTTGCTTGTGCAACGGTAAGCACAAGGCTTTGATTTTCAATGGTAGTTTAACAGTTCATAATCCTCTTTTTTCGTTTGGTGTAAATTTCGTCCGGATCAGGATTTATCACCATTTGAGGAGCGAGGATGGCACAGTCGGTTAGTGCATGGCCTTGGTGCAAGAAGTCCTGAGTTCGATTCCCGGATCTCACATCCTTGTTTCGACTTCTTTCCATTCTGTGTAGCTTAAGGAGGCTGGAACCAGTTTCACCACTTTTAGAGACCTTCTTATTAGATAAGTTATAACTACTATACTGTATCACGTAACAGCAATGTTATGGTACCATATGAAACACCAATTATTGCTTAACAAAATGCGCTCACAATTTTGACGTAATATGTTACCATGGCAACATGAAAGCTCTTCAAAAACACCCTATATTTCGTCTTTACTTGCTTATATCTTAATGATGAACTTGGTGACCCCCATTTTTTATTGTAAAATAGTAATTAGCAATTTGAGATAGGACTATCTGCAAAGTTAAAAAAAATTCTTGGGAGCCAATTCAGAGCTACCTTAAATTTTCGAAAAATTAAGGTAGCTCTGAATTGGCTCCCAAGAATTTTTTAACTTTGCTGATAGTTCTATCTCAAGATGCTATTACTATTCTACAATAAAAAATGGGGGTCACCGAGTTCATTATTAAGATATAAGCAAGTAAAGACGAAATATAGGGTGTTTTTGAAGAGCTTTCTTGTTGCCATGGTAACCTATTACGTCAAAATAGTGAGCGCATTTTGTTAAGTGATAATTGGTGTTTCATATGGTACCATAACATTTCTTTTACGTGATACAGTTTTGTAGTGAACAACCCTTCTACTTAAAAGGTCCTTAAAAGTAGTGAAACTGCTTCCAGCCACCTTAAGTAGCTTTAAATACCCGTAAAACGGAGCACTGATGGAGAGGGGGGAGTAAAATGAGCGCACCGTCGACCTCAGGTTTGTCAGTTGAATTACTGTTACGAGTTATCGACGTTAAATATGGTTGCTTTACTTTACTTTACTTTTGATCGCGTCCACTTTTCACGTATTCCCCCACTCCGTAAAGCGCATTAAAAAAAAAAACAAAAACTGATAAAACTTGAAAAACATCAACTGTTAAACTACTGTTTAAAATCAAAGCCTTGTGCTTATCGTTTTACAAGTAAAGGTTTGTTTTAAGTACTTTAAGGGAATCTCCACTACATCGCATCGCGCAACCAAAATTGCTACTCTTCATTCTTCAGCCAAGAAGGATTTAGCCCAGCTAACGAGTCTCCGGGAATGTCATCTTTGGAAAGAATAACTGAGTCATTCACCGCACTACTTGAGGACGTCATTTTAGGAGGATTTAGCTCTGATAAGACCGGAATATCATATAACATAAATCTGCCGCTACTAAAATTACCTAGACTGATATACGGCCTACCAAACCTTGCTTTCATGTATTAGAACCTACAATTGTAGGTCGTTCCGCGTGTACGCCATTTTTGAATACGGTGTATTGGGTTGGAATCCTTTCATAACTGTGTCGATCTTTCGACATTTAGGGCGCTTTTCTTTCGTCAGAAATGGCCAGCCGGACCCGTCAGTTTGATAAGAAAATGCAACAATTCGAAGGAACAATTGCATGATAATCCATCACATTCTTCTGGAAGAGTATAATGATCCTCGAATTGTGTTAATTTGAAGGAGTTGTAGAGTTAGTCCGCCCAATCGCCCGGTCTGGCCGGTCAGTTCTGTCAGATGGAAAGCGTCCTTGGCTTCTTCAGGTGACAGTTCAGTAGTAGAAAGAATGAAAATACACGGTAAGCGCAGGAAAATTTTCTTATATTCTGATTCTAAACTCGCAGTCGCATGTCCCTAACAGGGAACAAAATTTAAGGTTCACAATCCAGTCAGGATGACAATCAGATATAATCTGACGTTTCTCTGACGTTTCCAGAATACCGATTCTGCTTATGACTCCGTCGCTTACGAAACCGCATTGTCGGAGACGAAAGCAGAAGCGGAAGGATAAACCAATCACAGTGCTCGGTTCCAAGCATTGTGATTGGTTCGTTCTTCCGTTTCTGCTTCCGACTCTGGATCATAAGGGACGGAATCATAAGCGGAATCGGAAGAAAGTGGGAACGTTCTGATTCCATTCATTACAAAGGCAGCACTTCCTCCTCAGTTATTTATAGATCACGTGTGTGGGTTAGGCCGAGATTCGAACGCACGACCTCCCGCACCAAAGTCCAGTGCTCTTCCAAGTGAGCTAACAAGTTCCGCAAGGATAAATAATTCTTTGAAAAATAAAAATTTCACTAACCTCCAGCAACAATGCTTATGAGAGCCCACAAAATTGGATTTTCATCAAACGTTTTCCTTATGCGCAAGTCCCTGCAAGTGAGAAGTGCATAGGGTTCATTTTATCGATCAACTTCCAATGTGCAAATAAGGAACGATTTTCATTCAACGGACATTTCGTGTGGAAATTTAATGGAACAAGATTATTTCCGGAAAACACTTTCGAAAATTTAGGATTATCTTTTGTCTTTCAATTGAACCCGGTTTAAGGCATTGCATCCCTAGGCCCTCGGCCCTCGGGATGTGTACGAATTAATTAAGACCTTCGTTTTTGGCATCTATCTCTTAATAGTGGCTACAGGCCCTGGCAAACGGCTTCGATATTTGGTTCAACATTCGTTCGATTTTGTTGAACAACAATGTTGAAAACGTTTGCCCCCCTAGGCCTCTTTCAACCGTGTTGAAACATGCTGAAACGAAGTTGAATCGATGTAAGTTGAATGAGCTTAAGAGCATTTTTAACTTTGTTTCAACAACCATTCAACACTTACTTTGATTTTGTGGATGTTGAATGAAGTTGAAGCGTTTGCCCCCCTCTTTCAACATTGTTGGGTATGAGCGTGCGCGCTAATCGTATGTCCGTATCCATGGTAACAACCGCGGCTGCAGCCTGGGACTGAATACTTGTTGAGTGAAATGTTGATAAATGTGTTGAAAGCGTTTGCCCATCCCAGCAGTCAACATCGTTCAACATGATTCAACAAAATCGAACGCAAATGTTGACGCCGTTTGCACGGGCCTTAACATTTCTTTTCCTTGGCTCTTTATTCTATTGGCGACATCGTTGCATTTCCTCCAACTTACCGTTCGATTGTAAACTTGAGGCTATCCTCGTCAGGCCAATCAAATGTGATAGGAATAACATCGGGACAAACTATCTCCATTAATAACAAGGCTAAAGAATCCACGTATTTATGATGAAGTGTTGCACTTGTATTGTCGCTGTCCCCTTGATCACTGATGCAACACAGAGTGAAAACCATATCCGTGAACAGTTGACTGGTCTGGAGCCACGATTGAAGCTGAAAAGTAAATAGATTCTTCAATTCCAGGACTAAGGATTACTTTTTCCAAATTAATGAGAGTCTATCAGCCATCCTGGGGACTGACTTTAGTTGTGCCTTAGAAGAAAAGGAATGCCAGACTGAATTTTCCTGATTATAAAACCAATGAAACTCGCTCAATTTAAGATAATTTTTCCTGTTTGCCAAATCCATTGCGTAAGTACTGAGATGCTGGACTGAAACGAGGCGTTGTTATGGCAGCAGTCCACAGTCTGCAGCAAAAGCAAAGGTGAATCTCCTGCATGCGATAAGGATACCAAACTAAAGTTTGGAAAAAGCATCAATAACTGAAAATCACCATAACAGTTGTTTTCAAGTCTTAGCAGGCTCGACGTTTTCAAATTTCAATTTTTCTTCATCTTGGTCATTTTCATAACAGTAGTCTCGTAAAATGTGGCAATCATGAAGCGAAAAGCATTCCTTGTATTTCAGTGTGTTGAAGTTTAGCATGATCTAGCTTTAAAATAGGAAAATCAAATAGTACAGGGAGCAGGGGTGGCGCCAAGCCCTATGTTTCCTAGTTAAATCATGGGTTCATTTCCGAACAGATAGTTCTAATCGCGCGTCACTTCCCATAATAACAACCCAGAAGCAAATGACCTTGAAGCACAACTCTTTTCCTTGAAACAAAGCTGGGGATTTTAGGAGAACAATTTTATGCCCAAATGTGGACAAAAATAAGATCGATGCTGCACGCGCGGGGAAAATGCAGAAACTATGTTATATCCAAATGAGGAAATTTTTAAACTCAAAAACCCCAGATCTGAACCAGAGTTACACGCTTCAAGGTCATGAGATTCTGACAAAACTCTATCATGTTCTACGAGAGCTACGCGCTAGCAGAATGTAACCTGGCCCGGGTTGTTCGAATTATGGTTAGGACTAACCAGCGTTAAATACCATAGAAACCTATAGGTTTTGACACCTCTTAACCAACGGTTAGCACAAACCAGGCTTCGAGCACCCGGCCCCTGATCGGTAGCATCATTACTGAGAGTTTAGCGTCGAATTTACGTGAAACGACAAAAGGCAAACAACAGTTTCCTGCTTGTCATGGAGTGTAAGACGTCCCTTATTCTAACTTGTCTCTCTCTTTTAACAACTTCATTGGTCGGTATGAGCTAGAATCAAACACGCTTTTTTTGAATTTACGCAAATATCAGCCTATCGTTTGCCGTGAAAGTGATGATAAATCTCTCGAATGGAAACCTCATCAGCAACCAGAAGTCGATTTGACTCCACTCTTCCCATCTCTTAAAAAAAAATCGGTTTCATGTGACCAACTTTGATTTGATGATTTGATTTCATTTCACAAATCACTACGGCAACGACAACGCAGAAAAGAAGTAATATTATTGGTTAAAAGAACCAAAATGATCGTGCTGCACGTGCGGCACGCATTTTTGAACATTTCTCCCCCGTACTCATCAAAACTACTACGTGAAATGAACAAATTTAAGGTTTTGACTATAACGTGGAGAAACTTCGGTGAATCTTCCAGTCTCACTCTTTACTTCAAATCCGTCAGCACTAATCCAGTTATAAGACACTTCGCCATATAGTTTATAATTATATAGCTGCATCAAAAGCCAATATTGCCAACAAATCTACTTTTTATTAATTTTTGCCAACTGTCAATCAACCAATCAAATGTCAAGATAAATTGGCCAATCAGATTGCAGCTATTATCAATGCTATCAAACTGCTGTTTTCTCCAGTTTCAAGGTTCAAACATGATGGTGCATGTATACGATTGATTTGAGTGTCAATGATATTTGCCATGTTTATCTGTTTTTGGATGCTGTGTAACTAACGGTTAACAGGACTACATGTTGTCGAATTTGAAAATAAATGGATAACAAAAATAATACAATTATTTCCAAATTGGACAGCATTTAGTCCTATTACATATACATAAACAAGATGGAATAATCATGAAATATGTAGAATAGCTCAAAGTTATGTTTTCAAGTTCAGTACCCCCTATTATTATGCACTTTAAAAAGAACCAAATGCCATTCTCTACTTGCACAAATCCCAGAACACATCTCTTTTACACCCAAAAATTTTGCATAATCATTGTTTGAAATTTCTCCTGGGACATGAAGATGCCCCAAAAGAAATGAAAAACAATGCCTTTGCATTCTTTTTAGGGGGAGAGGTGTAAAAGAGGTGTAATATGGGATTTGTGCAAGTAGAGAATCCGCTGTGAAATGTGGTGGGATGCACAGAGTAGCATCATTAGCATTGTTATCATTATTTTCGTTCTTGTTTGTTCTGGTTGTTGTAAAGCGGTGAGACGGTTTTGGTGAGTGAGCCTTACCTCGATTCTGTCAGGTGTTTTCGCGCTGTTGCTTTTTGCTATGTCCCCGACAATTCCACTGAAGAACACAGAGGAGGGAGTGAGAGGTAGATGAGATGAGATATGAGGATTGCTGTTCCGCTCTAATAGAGACACTTTTATCCCCGTCAGGCCCGTTTCAAGTTTACCCTGTTCACCTGCAGTAAAGGAAAAAACTGTGAGTGGTTTCCTATTGCCAACCATGGCAACGTGCTTATTTTGGCCAACCACAGCACACAGCCAATCAAAAGAGCCAATAAGAAGACAAAGCCAATGCACGCAGCTGGCGGAGAGCGCGGAAAAACGAGGAAGACCAAGTTATCGCTATCGTTTTACCGCTGTTTGGCTGAGAATGTGCCAAGTGATTTTAGAGCCAAGTCTACATGTGCAAGACACTCCGAACCTCTCTAAAACATCAGTAATAAAAAAAGCTCCTTCCACTTAACTGTTCATAACGAAACAAATGATAGCTTAAATGATTGTTAATCTTAGCTCACAAGGTCTTAACTCTTATAGGTGTTGCATCAGAGGATGTATAATCTTCAAACTAAACGACACATTATAGACTTGTCAAATCAAATGTGGCCTGAAGTGATAACACACTATTCGCCTCACCTGACGAGATCCCACCAAACAAATGCACATGTTCCTATGGAATCAAAATGGAATATCATTGCTCAGGTTGACGAAACAGTGAATACCTTTAGACGATTAACTTGGAAGTTTTAGTCATTGACTCACAAATCGCGTTTGATAAAAGTACGTCGAAAACTATTCTGAAAAAATCCAAATCATTTAGGTTATATTTCAGTTACCACGAATCTCTGTCCATCATCAAATAAAAGACTCTTCATGGCATGAAAGCTTGCCATTACACTGTATTTTGCTTTTAATTCTCCTGGCCGGGAACCTTATTAGATTACACAGATCGAAGTTTCAGAAAGGAATTTCTAGTCAAAAATGATTCGTGACTTTCGGTTGGATGTAGAACAAGGTCTTATTTCGTAAAATTTGATTGGTTTGCTTCCCAAACCAAAAAAAGAGAGAACTAACCACAGATCCAACGACTTAGACTCGAAAAGACAGAGGCTGACATAACACCAAACAATTGCCAGGTTATGAGAGCTGCTACAAAAACCGACTTTTAAGAAATGGAACCCAGGTACCAAGCTTTTTTTTTGTTTCTTGAGCTCAACTACCTTTTACCCTCCACCTTTAATTTGTTTGTTTGTTGTTGTTGTTGTTTTTTTTTACCAAGGTACATGTAGCATATTTACTATTTAGAGTTTTTCAAAACGCCATGGGGGTCAGGGTTATACAAAAACAGTACAACCATACTACTAAACTAACTATGCGACGACACGAACAAAGGCAGACCACAAGTGACAACACTCAAAATCCAGTGACACCCTCTTTAAGAACGATGTGTGGCTTCTTTACCCAACCACACTGTTGTTTACGAACAAGCGGTATAACGTAAAGAACCTTATCCGAGAAGACTATAGAATCTATCCACTTGCAGCTGACAGTACAAAGACAGCACGTCTTTCTCCTCAGGTATTAACATCAGTAGGGTTGATGCGGCCGTGGAATCGAATCAGGACCCGCCACTCAGGAGATCGACTGAGTAAGCTTTTAGTTAGATTCATTAATTGTAATTCTTATCCAACTTGTAAATAGTCTTATATTGTTATAATAGTTAATTTATTCTTTGTACGTAATTACGCAATTCAGCCTACTGGCTGCTACGTTTTTATTGTCAATAAACTGTCAAACTGTCAAACTGCCTAATTAAGCCATACAGGTGGCATGGTGTTGTGATGGACCAAAGACACCTACCCACAAGAAAGCATTTACAAAAGAATATGCAGTAAGAAACAAAGGAACAAGATATTCCTTGGTAAACGGACGTTTTTGTCCATGCTAACAGAGAGTCATTTCTAGCAAGAATACAAGTTGTATTCAAGTACCTTTTGCAAAATCCCTTCGACAAGGAGCCTCAGTAAATAAAGTCTACATCTTTCATCCTCACAAAGCAGTAGAAAGAACTTTCTACACAATTTAATGCGCTTCATGGTTTCTGCAGAATAAACGTAGGAAGAATGTTGAAGTCCAAATATCCTTAATAACAATTTCTTTTTTCACTGCAAAAAATTAAAGTTCGTTTTTGGGCCGCTGAGAAAGAAGTTATACGAAGTCAAACGAATAAACGGAGAGAACTATTTTAACCACAAACAAACATTTTTGGAGAGGACAGCTAAAGAGCTAAATCTAAGTTAAACTGAGCAACAATAATATGAATCTTAACACCCCTTAACTTTACATTGGCAAATAGCTTCTTTAAACATATTTATTACATTGTTAAGCTTTAAATTCAATGTACACTGTACGCTTTCCCTTATAAATGTGTTACGTTTCTGATTTAGCATGAGCTGAAATGCTCACTGAGCGTTGGTCGAAAAGACCAATGTCTTAGTTTTGTTCCATAAAGACCGAACTGTTATTTGCCTTACCCACTGTTTTGCGGTAGCCATGCTGGTTGGCCAGTGTGTGTAGCAATTTGTAGAACAACACGACACAATTGCTGCATAATTTCATCAGTGTGGAAACTTTATCTGGCATAGGTTTATGCATTGACATAATTAGGTTAAGAGTTTTCAAAGAGA
Organism: Montipora capricornis; assembly: GCF_036669925.1. Classification (NCBI taxonomy): domain Eukaryota; kingdom Metazoa; phylum Cnidaria; class Anthozoa; order Scleractinia; family Acroporidae; genus Montipora; species Montipora capricornis. The sequence goes on from NC_090884.1 coordinate 45,554,661, forward strand.
CTTCCAAACTTGAATGAGCCAGCAAATTAACGAATACAATATGATGCTTTTGAAGGGACGACGACAAGTTTGACCTGCGGGGGGAAAAAAAGAGTGTGAGTTACTTTAGAAAGTCGAACATAAGTTCCTTGCAACCTGATCCATTCTAAGCCAAACGTGATCATCGCAGTTAGAGCAGTTTTCAAATGACCGTCGATTGCAATTGCTTCTGGAGCGGTTTTCAATCGAGTGCCGTGAAACAAATACCAAAGAAATTACTCCGAACAATCAGAGCAGGTCCAAACAGCGCAATGAACCAATCGAAATTCGTAGCAATTCCATGTAACTAATGCTCAAAGCGCGGGAAAAATCGCGCGTGCAAGTCACGATTGGTTTTGGTTTTCCTTTTCATTGGTTGATAAACTGGTGCGAAAATTTTAAACCAATCACTAAGCGCAGCAATTGCAATCGCGTGTCATTTGAAAATTGCTCTACAGTGAACAACTATTCACTGAAGTGGAGGTGGCTCGTGGTGAGGAAAATATCCACAACAAGCCTTCGACACCTAAAAACCTCTCTATTTCTGTAATGATTACAATATTTTCGGGCGCAAATCCCTCGCGAGTTGCTCAGAGATGACTAGCAAAGGATATTTGGAGTTTGAGTGGCCAATCAGAGCGTGGCTTCAACGACATCCACTGTTTTAGCATAATTACTAAAATTAATAGTCTTTTCTTTTTTTCAAATATCTATGCTTGATAAATACATCTCGGCATTAGTAATACTCTATCACCCAATCCCTGGAATGTAATTAACTATGAAACTTGAAGTAAAGAGAGTTGAGGGAGATGGACACCGCTGCTACTGTATATATCTTCCTTTTAATATAAGCTTGAATAAACAGCTGAGGATAAAATGACAGAATTTCTTACCTAAACAGCAGCTCACTTTCCTTTTCACTTGACATTAAATGATGGAAATTGCTCAGCAAACCCAACAGCTAGCAAAAGAATAATGCAGTTGTCCTTCAGGCAGTGATTCCGAGATTCTCACAAGAGTCTCACATGATACCTCCTCAATGCCAGGTAGGATGGTGAGAAGGAAAAAAAAAATTAACTGGTCGTTGGCGCTGCGTTTTGTTTTAATGGCGCAATTGCCTTGCCCGAAACAGTTGCCTAGCCTTTGTCAAAATTAGTCATCGACAGATAACCCTTGGTGAAGGTAACCCTTAACCTCGTTACGGGGAACTGAGAGAGGAGATGCGTTGTGTGACAAGCGTTACCCGCAATGCATCGGACCTAGCCTGCAGTGCAGGCGTATTTTGGGCGCGCGAGTGCACATTTTCGTATTAGGCCACCATCTTTCTAAGATTTGGTAACTGTGGAAGATTGGGGCGAGGAAATATTTGCTGAGGGAGTAGGCGTTAAGTGGAAAAATGGACTGCACCAACCCTCTCCCGGTCAAGCATCTAATCACAATCCAAGATGGCGGCGTCGAAAACCTGGTTTATCTAGCGTTCCGCGCCAAAATAACGCCTGCACTGCAGGCTACATCGGACCAGGGGCCCGTTTCTCGAAAGTCACAAAACTTTACGGGCCATTTTGAGGTGTCAATAGACCAAATCGGCTAACTCAATGTTGTACCCAATTCAAACCCTTTGGGAATGAAACGTTTTGTTCCAGGTATTTCATTTCATTTAAATATGAAATGAATGCTTCTTTATTCTGCAAATACAAAACACAAAGATTCTTAATACCGGGAGATTTGAATTGGGTACAACATTGAGTTAGCCGATTAGGTCTATATTGCCTTTGCATCTCAATTCATCAAACTTCACTCACTCAAAACTTGGTAAGTTTTGAACAGACAAGCGAGAAGCGTTGAGTGACTGTTGCTTCTTTCAATTCAATTAATAGTGATAGGAAACGGGAAGCATTGCGTGACAAATGTAAGCCGTAACGTTTCTCCCCATTACAGTTTTTTTCGAACTTGAAAAGCAAGAATTACTCCGTGACCAGCCCAACCCATAAAGTTTCGCTCCGTTATACAGACAACTCAGAAACAGACAATTCTGTTATTATTTTTAGGGGGAGAGGGTTGAAAGTGGTTTTCCCCACACATCCCATTAAAAAAATGAATGGTCCTTCCCATAGCGAGAAGATTGACAAGAGTTGCAAGGATAGCCTTACCTGAGCTAGGCTTGATCCAGCAGGTGATTTGACGCTTGAAAGACAGCTTTTTACGACATCATCAAGAATATGTGGATAGTACAGCTCCAATTCCTTATACATGTGAACAAAAACCTCCAGCTGCAAATAGAAGATCAATTTACAACCAAAGGAGTGCTTTCAGTTACTTAAAACTTTCAGCACTGAGGCACAGGCCATGAAAAGTTTACAGGAAAACAACCAATGCTATTGACTTTAACCGTAAAGAGGACTAATTAACAATTAGATCCGTAGCCCTTGCGGGCTACGGGTCAATAGCCCGTGAGGGGAAGCCAAATGGGCTATTGACCCGTCGCCTTTGAGGGCGAAGGGTCTAATTGTTTTAGTATCACCCAACTAGTCTAACAGAAAAGGCAATAATAAAATTATCAAATGCAAGTTAAAGAAAAGTTTATTTGGAATAAAACGAAAGAAAGCGTCACGCCTTCCGCTACTCGAGGACTATTAATAATAGTCCTCTAGTAGTGTAGCCAATCAAAATGCAGGATTTGCATTAGTCCACTAGTTGGGTGATACTAATAGTGTATATCAATAAAGTGTACCATTTATATAATGAAATCATTCCAAAATCTTTTCAATTATTTTTCTACTTCAGCATTCACTAACAGAGAAGGTTTGCAAAATTCACATGTTTGTGAAAAAGCTCTTGGGTGAAACCTGTAAGAGGAAAAAAAACTAGACTTATGAGCCCCTGCAATAATAATTATTGTTAAACTCTGGACTCTTACAAATAATAATAATATCAGGACAATGCAACTCAAGGCTTACTTTGTTTGGATTTCTGCTGTTTATCATGACTTGGTTGAGGATTCCTGCAGCTAAGGTTTGTCCACTATGTACAGCAATAATGATCAACAATCGAAAAATATTGGGAGACCTGCTTGAGACGACAAGAACAGAACTACAATCATTATGTAAGTTGTGATATATGTAAGTAAATTAAAGTGACTGCTGACCCCAAAACATGTTTTTTCCAAAACGTCACTTAGAAGCAAACAGACTGGCAGATGTCCGTTGCCATTGATTAGACACACACATTCAGTTGCAGGTGCTGTACATGTATGCACATGTCTCTAAATGAAGTTTGAAATCTGTGCTGTATGTCAGAAAAAAGGGGGAAACTGACTTGAAACTGCATGGTGATACAATGCATAAATTATGTAGCCATTGGTACACACAGTCACACACATGCATGTATATGGTAAATATCACATTAAATTTTGACATTGTCCTCAACATCTTGGCACCATCTTTGACAGGTCCGTATTGGAAGACACCGATGGATGAACGGCTGGCATGAACTTGGCACTTGTCAGGGTATTAATGTTGGCTGTGGCAGTGTGGATTTACATGTACATGTATGTTCTACCAAGCTACTTGCCCATAATAATAAATAATTATTGCAGAGGGCATTAGTCAAGACCATAGAGTAAGCCTTACTCGTTGCCATTAGACATCAATATTTCCTTGCACAGGTATTTTGAGTGACAGGCCATCTCCTTTAGAAACTCACTCTCCATCTGCTTTGAATCTAAGTGCGACGAAGAAGATGTGTTTTTGTTCAACAGACTGTGCCTTTGAACAGCTGACTGATGAAGCCTGTGCAGCAGCAACTCCTTAATTCCAAAAGCACAAGAAATAACAGAGATCAGTTTCAATAATCACACTTACCAAAGTTTTTTATAAACAAGAGTAATGGTAATAGGAAAGCTAAAAGGTTGTAAAAAAAAGCCAAATTGAAAACGATTGATCAAACTTTGTTAATTACTCTGGAAACATCTTATAGGATAAACTTTTTTCCAGACCAGATTAAAATGTGGTGAGATGCCCTCTGTTACGCATAGATGTTGACATGCAGCAAAAAGGAAAAATGTTTAATATGATGATGACAATAATAATTATTTTATTGCAGTACCAGTTGGGCAAAATTATTATTGCCCCTTTAATATTGAGAATTACCATAGCAAGAATAAATGACTTCTTTACTTCAGCTTGGCTGGCATTAGCATCCTCACCAGCTGGAAGTCAAGCAAAACAACAAAGTTATCATCAACTGGCCCTGTTTGTCCAAGACACTGGTGTTGCCAAAATTGTGACATAAAACGAGATGCTAAAAAGTTAGCAACTATGGAAAGATTTTTTTTTTCAGAATATAAATTACAGTATTTATTCTTCTTAGTCACCTCTGCTACTTGATTCTTGGCAGTTTTTTAGTAGAAACTGGAAAATGTTAAATGTCCCTTCTCCCGTGTTTTTGATAACATCAACAATGGATGACACCAAACTTTGAAAACAAAAACAAAAACAGCATAGCTCAGGGTCAAACTTTAAATTTAATGAAATTTGTAAATAATTATTATTATAAGGCTTGCAGGGAAGTGCACGATACAAATACGTAACTGAAAATTTTCTTAAAGTTATTCTTTAAAAAGCCAGCATGAAGCTGCCACATGGTTTCATTAAGATACATGTACTTTTTCAGGTCAACACAACTTGAAGGGCTGTAAGTATAACCATCATCGGTAATTACTTCACTTAAATGGTGGCCAAACTTTGAGTGGTAAAATGGCAAATTAACCACACTAGTGAGCTGTGATAGTCCTCCTGAGGTTTGTTTTGCAAACAAGGAAAATTCTATGTAACTGCAGCTGCCTCTTTCCTTGGGTAACTTATAACAACTTGTAACAAACTTAAATGAGATAGATTCAATTACATGTACATTATCCAGGGTTCTTGTCAATTTTTAACAGAAGGTAACATACGCGTAAAAGCAGGAGCTCAGAGAATTTTTGGCAACATCTCAGGTCACCACTGTTCATAAAAGAATAGGAATTATTTCATTGAATTATTGTTATTTATAACATGACTATAATTTATTTATTCTGTCTAATATTAATTTGTTAACTCATGTATTCACAGAGATTATTTTGTCCTGTTGATTTCTCCATGTGTGGATGCCATGTTGTCAAAGTGTCTCAAGTAATGATGAGATCTTAGAATGGCCGGGAGAGGATTGGTGGACATCAACCGCCTGGTTCGTTCTGACGCAGAGTATTGCTAATTTCTTCTGTCAGCAGATTATGTACTTACTGTAGTCTGCGATAACATCCCAACATAGAAAATATGCTATAAACAGCAGAAATTTTTTTTAAATGTGCTGATTTTGTGGATTTTAAACAGGATAATTTCAAATATTTAATTGGTAAAAAGCCGGTAACATTTGCTTGAATAGCTGGTAAAAAGAACCGGTTACACGTACAAGCTCTTAACAAGAACCCTGTATTACGTAAACCAGTATGAAAGGAAGTAGAGGGGACCTTAACCTCCATATAAATATCATTGTACTGTAAAACTACTGTACATAATTTATATGTCGAAAATCAGGGAAGAATGGAAGGTGATGACAGGAGCAGAATGAAAGGAAAAAAAGGGAATAAAATTTACTTAACAGAACTCTACCTTATTTTCAATTCCCCTCTTTTCTTAGATTGCTCTACCAATTGAACAAGAACTTCTGGAGACACTAAAATTGAGAAAGAAATAGAATCTTACTGTAAACTCATTATTCAGGAAAGCAATTACAACAGACCCCATGTTTCCTTGTCTCGATAATTTTTATATCCATCATTTAAATTTGCTTCCTATGCTCTTACACTAAAACTGATCCAGATACTGTATTGCAGAAAATTAGTGCACATAATTAGGTGCATGCCAATTTTGATGGACATCACAAAGAATCCCCCTTGCCCTTCTCCCTAACTAAGTTTGTGGTCACGCACTCATGCCTAGAAATACATACAATCATTATTACCATCACAACTTGTCCCTAAAACGCTGCTTGCTGCTCAAGTATGGTAAACCATAACCAAAATCTAATTTGGCTTATTGATGTTAATACCAGTAGGTGTAGAAAATACTTCTAATAGGCTTAATAGTCCTGACACTTCGAATTGGATATCAACATAGGGCGTGCTTCCAATTACTGTAGGTGTAAACTGTACACTGTATATCAGCAGGGGTTTCGTTAGAAGCTGGTCACCGACGGTATAACGCCATCTATTTGTCAGAAATTTGCCTCTCACGACCGGCTACTCTGTCTTGATTTTCACTCAAACTCTTGTAAAAGACAAGAGTGACTTTCACTTACATTGATCAGCCCAGGCATCTACTGAAAAGTTATTGAAACTCCTGCATCAGACACTTAAGTGAAAGAGACATAATTTATGTGCTGTACTTATATGAAGTTTGTTGAACATGCCATGCTTGAATCATGACAAGTATTTCACACACAGGTCATAGTGCTGTAAGAAAATTTTCACGTTTAACGTCCCCTATAACCCTTCTCCACCTGAGAGTGTCTGGCTAATGCCAAATGATTTTGCTTCATGACTGGGGACACTTAAGGTGTGAAAGGGGTAACACTGTAGGTTATAATTTTGAGAAGAAAAATCCATTTTAATTACTTACAGGCATCAAGAAACTCTTTTATAGTCCCCTTTAGTAAATTTGGTGATAAGGTAGCAACATGCAGAAGAAATGGAAGAGTAGCTAGCTGCTCAGCTGGATTAATAGCAGTCTTTGCAGAGCAAGGAATACTTTCCTGAAAGGAGTAACACATTATCTCAACATAATAAATAGCTGGGGCTGGTTGCTCAAAGCCTGGTTAGTGCTAACAGTTGGCTAAGAGGTATCACAACCTGTAAGTTTCCATGGTACTGTATTATTTTAACAGTGGTTAGCACTATTAAAATGAGGTTAAACGAAGTTTAACAAAGTAAACAACTAGGAGCGACTGCAGGCTATTGGTCAGTGGTTGTAGTATACTGGCGCATGCGTGGAATACCTCGTGCTTTGGGCTGTATCGCTTATTTATCAGTGTGGCGGGAAGTAGGAGCATTGTGTGGAGCGTTTAGTGGTTTTGTTTTTTTTGTTTTTTTTTCCCACTGTGTATCAGTGTGACGGGTGCCCATTCTTCTCGGGGGCGTGGGGGCTCATGGCTGGGTTGTCAGGTTTTGCCAATCATCGGTACAGTCTCCATCTTGGAGCTGGATGCCAATAGTGGAAGCTCCAGGATGTCTCGGGCACCCAACCTCCAAAGAGCGACGATGTTGTTTACCATGCTTTAAGCAACCCCAGCCTGGACAACAAATGGCTAAAAGACAAAGTTACAATGCAAAATATTATTGAAACCTGACATTAACTAGTAGGATAGTACAATTCTGTAACTCATTCTCGGCTGTCAGCATTACTGTACAATGTGGGATGGCTCGTTTAAGTGAAGCCCAGTACAATGTAGCAGTTTCATTCCTGGTTTGTTGTTCTATTCCTCTCCTACCCACTTCTCTTTTCCCATCGCTAAATAAAAATGCAGTGCTAAATAAAGATGCAGTGCGACAATTGCCTCGATGACAATGCATAGTGGGCTTATAGAAAGGCCCAGGAGATTGACATGGAAGAGGCGCCCATTCAGGCAGCAATATTCACTTAATTCTACCGACTGAGCTACAAGGTCAGACGGGAGCAGGCTGTGGGAACTGAAGATGATGAGCAGTGGTGATCTAACCCGAAGGTCGTGGGTTTAATTCCTACCCTGGTCAGCGTTGTTCTCTGTCCTTGTGTGGGCCCATTTCCATTAGTAGGGCTAATGCTCACATGGTTCATATGGGGTGGAAACCTAGCACTTCACATTGCACTCCAATCAGTTAAGTCTGTTCAAATGCAGTGTACATTGTATATGTGCTACACGGCCAGCATTTGCAAAAACGTAATACTTCCATAAATAGAAGGCTAAGATTTCTTGTCCAAGAAAGGGAAATTAAAGAGAATAATTTATAACAACTGGAATGAAGACAAAGAACTCCTTCATTTTAAAGGAATGGCATAAGATAAGTAAAGGAGATGTTTGGATGGCGCGGCCAAAACAGATGATATTACAAAATCAATAATATGGATAATTTTATATAAATTGGAGAAGGTCCCCTTAAGATAGAGAGAGAGGAACTAACATGAAATAAAGCAAGGAGGTTGCTCCTGATTTCTTGGGAATGCTGAAGGGAAAGGTAGGTCAAGACTTGCACCATGGTAGGAGTCATAACAGAGACATCGCCACTGACACTCCCAGGGTACTGGCTTGCTGTGTACTCCTTAAGGGCTGTGGAAAGTAGCTTGGGAATAAAAACTTCATGAAAATGAGATCTACAAAGAAAAAGAAAAAGTTGCAACCAGTTACATGTACAGGTCAGCTCAGTTATAGTAAATTAAAGCACTGGACTACTGTGACCAAAAAACAGGGTGTTTCACAGAGTTAGCACTGTCAGCTACATGTACTGTAGCATTGTCAAGCCTACGACACCATGATACTGATAGGAATTCAACCAAATCTAATAATTGTTACAACCTCTGTATTTGTTTGGTTCCATTACAATGATCAGGATTTCTTTTTTTCAGTTTTCATTAGCCAAAATATGCAGGATGTCACGTATTACATACACGTAAGCTCGTATCACACGCTCATCAGGTGAGAATGTGTCAGCTTGTTTTGCCCACTCAGTTGTTGTTGTGTAAATGGTTATAAAACAAAATTAGATTGCAGTTGCTGAAATTGGAAATTAACTGAAAGAAAACAACAATATCCCAGCCTTAACCTAGAATGTGTGAGCCTTTTTAATGAGACTTAAAAACAGGGATTGCATTGTAAAGAGAGGAGGTACATGTATCCCTTCAGATTCATAGTGAGGGTCTTTGTTCAAGATTTCTGGCAAGATGGTCACACATGTTGTATGGTTAACATCTGTCTCAAGCTGTTGAATTTGGAGAGCAGTTTCAATCAGAATGAAAGTTTGTGTTTTTCTCTTCTTTGGTAAAATTTAATCCAAAAAAAGATTAAGAAGGAATTCATTTCCTCTAAACTAGACAACACTGAAATAAGCAGATATGACACATAACAGGGTAGGACAAAAAGGCTGTCCGATAGCCCGGGGCTAGTGGAACAACGTTTCAGGCTAGCGCTTTCTTATAGTGGGTTGCCCAATGGGCAAGCATCGATTGAACACAAGTAAGGCATTGTTGGTTGCTTTTTTTCTGATGCAAAAGTGAAAGAATCCAAATCTTTTCTTTTTAAAGGGCCGATATCATCCTTTTAAATCATATTTTAGCCGACTGTAACCAATATGGCGATGACCAGACCCGCCTGGACTGAGCAATTCGCCTCAAACTTCCAGTTTTCCCTCGGCAAAAGCTTTAAGATCAATGCAGAAGATTTACAAGAGGATCTTCAAACAGTGGTTATTTTCCAGTTCGGTTATTTTCGACTGATGATCTTCAGAAGTTGAACATTTTTTTGACCATGTGCATCATGCCCAAAATAATTTTTTTTTTGTAAGAGGAGAACATCAGCATACAAGAAAAACAAGCTGCATTTGTACAGTTGTTTGTTTTATCAGTGTGCTTTACAGTATATCTTTAAAGAATTGTATTGAGGAGTGTTTTATCACAATCAGTCATACACCTGACGTTCAATGACCTGATAGGGTAACGGGCTCATGAATTATTAATCAGTTTGTTTTTTTTCAATTCAAACTAAACCATTTTGGGCTACCTCCTCAGAGACTTGGGCTAGACTAACATAAGATGAAATTAACAGCTTGCCCTTCTTGGTATTTCATCTCACCCTGCATTATACAGTTACTGTAATTAAAGACTTGTTTTTACATACCCAATGTGAGCAACAACCCAGTCAAGATGAGGAGAGCTCTTCATTGCTATTTGAAGGAGACACTGCACACAAACATCAGCCTGGCCACGCTCAACCCTACAGAATGATGATGGTACATGTATTTATTGTTTTGCTTCAAACCGTGACAATTACCAGTAATCAAAGACATGTGTTGACAACTTGTTTTCAAAGTTAAGCATTTTAAAAATAAAAATTAATAGTTGTTAGCAAAGGAGTAATAAATACTATACATGTAATTCTAAAGCATGAACCTGTCTTTTCAAAGGCTGCACTAAAGAAGTGTACACACAGGAATTTTGTGTATTGACTAATTAATATATATAATAAAATTTTAGAAAAACTAAAGAAAGCGGGAACAAAAGATAAGGTCTTATTGGGATAAAGAAAGTTTCAACTTACAGTTTTGCACTGCAGTGGATTGCAATATCCATTAAGCTCTGAACAGCAGGAAACAACATCCATTTATGAAGCCCTTCACTGAGTGACATAGTAATGCTGACACCTACTGTACCAAGGATATTGTATCAATGTTGTACAACTGAAGTGTAGGCAATTAACCATTAATGTAACCCCCCTTACTACACGTACATATTTCCCATTTGCTTTTTTGTTATAAAAAGAAAAATTGCCACAAAAATACGAACAAAAAAGGTGTGTAACTTCCTCAATATACATGACTGTGTACATTGTATATTAAAATGTGACAAGTCCTAATTGTATTCCCACGTTTTGTAGAGTTCCAGACCAAGACATGTACAGTACTACATAATACAAATGTAACTTGAAAGCACAATACTTCACACTGAGAAGTGATGTCAAATGAGCAAAAACCAAAGCCAAAATTTTGGTCTATTTCATCTCAGTAGCATCATCTGATCCGAGTCATATCATCCTGAAAACCCCATCTCACAAACATATTGATTAAATCGCATGGGACAATGAAGATTTCATGTACAGTACACTACAGTGTCTGCAAAGAGTACAGCATTTAGAGTTCCCAGTAGATGTAGGGCTCTCACCTAGGGGAGGGTGAACCGGGATACATGTAGTAATCTCAAAAACAATACCACATTCAGTGTTCACTGCAAAAGTTAAGCTGTATTTAATACAGGCTTGAAATTTGCCCATTATTTGATAATAATATTGCAATGTTAGTATAGGTACAGTACTTGTAATCACATGATTTTGAGTGCAATTATTTGGAATAAATAAGAACAGTAATGGGCTCATGCAAATTTAAAAGTGCTTAAAGGCAATTTTACTGTCACACATTCAAGTAAAATGTAGTTAATGGATCGTGACAATTTTATCTGTAATCCTTTCATGGTGGCTCTGTTTTCAATGTAGCATTTGTGCCGTCTAGTTGCCAAGGTCAGCAAACACTAAGGGTTTATTGTATTCTTGCTTTGAACTTCATGGCTTTGTTGTCGCTAGCAGGCTAGTACGATCCACAGCATTGGCACTTTTTTCAAAGCTCTCTTCACGGCTAAGAGTTGACATGTATAACACAAAGTTCTCTTGTAGAAGAGCTCTTCCAACTGGCTATGCCAGCTGACATTTGTCTAGCTATAAAAGTATGTGAAAACTACTTAGAGATCACTTATGTTCTGTTGTTCAGTGCAGTTAGCTTTGAATATTGGCCTCGAGGTTGGGCCTTGTTGTCTGTCAACTCAGGAAACTCCTGTGTGGTGCGGTTAAGTCTGCAAAGCGACTTCCCCCAAGCTTTTTGCCTTAATTTTGAATATTGCCTGCTAACAGATACAGCGATGTCCGATCCAGCACGTGCTGCTTTGCATTCAGCTCGTAGTGCTGGGGAGATAAGTGACTCAGAGGTTCCTTTGCCACACAATCGCCGGAAGTCACACAGGCCAACTGGAGT
>NC_090884.1:45568981-45588981 GCF_036669925.1 Montipora capricornis
TGGTCTACCTCATTGGACCACCCTCCTAGGACATCTACATGTACATGTACATGTATGATGATGTTATATTGCTGAATGTCATATCCTGGGAACTGCTGCTTGAGTTCCCAGCGTATCGATTCATACTTGGTGATCTTCTCTTCTTGTTTCTTTCCTCTGTTCTCCATCCACGGGCAGCTCATTTCTACTGCCAAAACTCTCTTCTTCTCGTGATCTATAAATCTCACATCCACTCTGTTCTGCCTCACTTGCTCTCTTACTGCAAAGAATGGGATGTCCCAATATGCTTGGGCCTCAGGTGACTCATAGATGGGTTTACAGAGAGATCTCTGACACAGTTAGAGACACTGACATCCTTCAGTCTGACTTATTCCAGTCTGCCATTAATCGTGATATGTGGTAGGCTGTCAGGTCCAGGCGACTTCTAGATATTTAAGTTTTTTAACAGTTTTTCTACTTCCTTTGTGTTACAGAGAATGTTTGAAAGTTTACTGTTGGTAACATATTCTGGGTTTGCGAACGACCAAAGAATACCACAGTGGCACTGTATCAGAAAGCTGAAGTTCTCTAAGCATTTCCCAGAACAGTAGTTTGAGGACCGCATTATGACGCGCGAGGTACTTACATTCTGCGCAAGCGCAGAACAACTCGCCAGCATGTGAGGGATACTTTCTGCAGTTTTGCCACAGAGTCTACATAGGGTGTCATTAGGTTGGTTGGTATAGGTCTTGTGTGCGTGATAGACCTTTGTCGGTGTTAGCTGTTCATAAAGTCCGAGTCTACCCACAATGGTGTGTGTAGGCGCCATATCCCAATTCTTCAGCCAAGCGAGGCATCCCCGCTGGTTCAGCTGGTCATCCTTCCATCTAGCTGCGAGAAGCTTTCCTTCTTATCTCTTTTCCTTTACTTCAGTTTTCCGCCGCTCCAGTGCAACCTTTTTGAAGTGCTTCTTGGACTTATCTCTGAGTACATCTGCTCCATCTGTATTGTCACGACACTTGTAGTGCAGAAAACTCAGGTCAAGGGTGATCCCCAATTCCTCTGCAAACGTCTTTAGTTACAGCTGTAGCCTCTTTGATGAGTGACTGATGACCTTGATGTGCAGCATTCTCTTCAAACACCCGCACCAGGCTCATGGTTGAGTCCTCGTTACTGCACAGCGTAATGGCCGACTTGATCTTAGTCATTTTGTACTCTTCCTATACTGATCTCATTCCACGTCCTCCAAGAGCACTTGGCAGATAGACAGTTGCTTTTAGTCCTAGTGGGTGCTTGCCACCACTCTCACACACGATCTTCCGTGCCTGCCTATTGATGCCCCGTAAATCTGTCACACACCAGTGTTGGGACCACATAAGGTACAACAGCACCGGCTTGGCAAGCTGATTGGCCGCTTGAACTCTGTTGGTGTCTGACAGCGGGCTCGACAGATGACTGAGAGTCTCTGCAGGTAGGTCTTAGTAGCACGCTGCAGAGCCAGCTTCTCTTCTTGAAGTAGCCGTTCCGGTGCTCCTAGGAACCGGTAGGTTGTGCCTTCCTTCAGGCTATTGATGACCGTCTCCCCCGACTTGAACCCTTCAAGAAAATCAACCGGAACACCCCTTCTCATGTTGAGGACATTGTACTTCTTTGGATTACAAACCAATGTCCTCCATCACCTCCTTTGTCATCTTGAGTACTCAGTCAAGCTTTGCTTGAGATGCCGCGAAGACCTTCAAGTCGTTAATGTACAGTAGATTTGTGAGTTTGGACCCTACCGGTCTTGAGAGCCTATAGCCCTCAGTGGAGCGCAGCTTCCATGCTACTGGGTTTAAGCACAACGTAAACAAACGCTGGCATAGTGAATCTCCTTGGGGTAGACCTCTGTTAAAACTGATCGCAGGCGAAGTCTCATTGCCAACTTTGGTGTAAGCAACTGTCATGGTGTTCCATACCGCGAATAACCTCCTCACGACTTCGCAGATCCAGACTGGGAACCTGTGGACTAGCATGATCTTATTGAGCCAGCTACGATTGACAGAGTCATAGGCCTTGCACACATCTACCCAAGCTACGCTGAAACTGTGCTTGTGCCTATGACAGTCCAAAGTTATTGCCCTGTCAATCAGTAGGTTGTTGGTTGTTCCACTGCATTCTGCCTTTGCTGCTCTTTGCTGTTCCTCCATCATCGTGATGGTAGCACACACCCGACCAGGGTCTTCTTTAAACTGGCGGTTTAGGACTTTGGCTTCCTCTTGTTTCCTTTTTCTTCCAAAGCCAACTTTTAACTTCCTAAGCAACGACTTCTGCTCCTCGATGTAGCTTTAATACAAGCGACGATGCTGACAAAGACCTGCACTCTTTTTGCAGGAGAGAACGGTTTTTCTTTCCTCTTTTTGTCATTTTCCGGTTCTCCTTTACTCTGCTCAACTCAGCTGTTGTGATGGATAACTTTTATCTGACCTCTCCAACACCCTCAAGATATTTTCTCCTCCACCTATCATTCTCATGAGGGTGCTTTGTTGTTTTATCCTTTGGATCTTTTTTCCAGCCTTTTAGCACTAGAAAATTTAATGTCGCCACTACAGAATACAAGACACAGTTGGCTATCCACAAATACGCAAATGGGGTCTCCACTGGGACCACTTTGTTCTGCTCCAACAGACCATTAACCACCTTATTAATGATCTTGAGATCACTTTGAGTCGGCTTTTGTTTAATTCGCATATCTATTGCACGGTTGGAATAATCGCCCTCGCTTGTGTTCACTAATGCGAATAACTGTGATGATCGTTCAAACAATTCCTGTTCGGCTGTGGTCAGGGTGCTAACTATTTCTTCAGTTTGATCTTGTGTACTATCTGTATGCGAATTTGTGCTCTCTCTCCTTCGCAACTCATTAGCATTCTGGTCCGAGTTTTCAACAGCCATAATCTCAGCGTTTTCCTCATTTCCTCTCCCTGATCTTGTTCTGTCTGCTCTTCCTACATTCCTCATGATATCTCCCAATACATTCCCCAGAATCCGCTCCAGCAATGCTGCTTTGTCCTGTAGATTCTGACTACTCAGGGCCAAGTGCCCGTATCCTACATGTAGCTCGTCCCACATGTCCTTCATCAGTTGCATATATCCAATCGTTCTACCATTTCCGTTGCGTGGTGGATTATCGCCCTTGGTCAGCTCAACTGCATGCTTTCTCCTTACACTGCAATAAAGCATCGTTCATATCTCCTGTCCATTATTTTAATCCTCATTCTTCTCATCTTCCCATACTGATCAACTGAGGCAAAAGAGAAATGTTTATAATAGGCAAATCCTACAGCAGTTGAAATCCCGTGATTGAAGACACCCTTTTGTCTTGCTTATCAGTAGACAACTAGCGAAACACTAAAAGTGCTTGAAAGTATGCTTTACGATGATTCAATCTTGATCAGCTTTCTTCACGAACGACAAGTCTGGTGAGCCTGCTAGAACGCATCCACACTTCTCGCCGTCATTATTATTATTATTACAGATATGATTATTATTATTATTATTATTATTATTATTATTATTATCGTCATAATTATTATTATTTTTATCATTAACTGCTTATCCCGTCTTGCTACCATTGGTAATTTGAACTTACAGAAGCAACACAAGTTTGCAGAAATTAAGGGAGACAACAATAGAATGCAGCTGTATGAAATGTACAATGTATGCATTACAATTACGGTACAAACAAAATAAGATTTTACCTGGCAAATAAGTGGAGCCCAGGCAGTAGGATTGTTGTCAACAAATCTGTGAACTACTTCATTGACATTTTGAAGGGCTGATATTAACTCGGGATCCAAATCAGCTGGATGTCCTGTGGCACCTGCAACAAAAAAATACCCATATTACACAGGAATCAACTAAAGAGCTCCCCAAAATACTCTTCATTTCGGGCTCAATTTGATGGAGTTGAGCCACAAATGAAAGAAATTCCAAGGTATTAAAATTTGCAAAGTAAATACTGTTTTCAGACTTTTGAGAAACATCATTATTTTTCAGATACTGTAATTATGTTTAAGATTGCAACTACATGTACATGACATTGTACAAAGTACCAGTAACTGTAAAGATTGATGCATTCTACTGATTTTAATAAACCAGACTAAGGTTGGAGGCCCCTTTCTCTTCAGCTCAACTTTAACATCACTGACTTCAAATGGATAGAAAGCCAATTCGAATAGCACATGGGGGCAATTCCACACAAGTGGTGTTACAAGCAAGATTTTTCAAAAGCTGTTATTAGTTGGAATTATACATGTACCCTGTACTACAAAGTAGACATGTTATGGTGCTCAGAAAATTCCACTTTGCTGGTGAGAATGGTCTACTCAGGAAGGGGGGGGGGGTCCTCAAATTCTAGGGTTTTTTTTCCCTTTGCAAGTACATGTATTATGCATAATGCTCAATTTTAACGGGATAAAATCAATCTTGGAAAATGTAAAGGACTCCAAACACTGATTACAAAAAAAACCCACAGTGGAGTCGATATATTCCTCATGTCAACGTTTTTCCAAAATAATTGCTAGAAATGGCAGCAACAATATGAACTAATGTCACAGACGTTATGTAACATCCGAGACATTTAAACAATTTTTTTTCTTTTCTAAAACTGAGCATAAGCTGGGAACACTGATTTATACAATTAACATTTCAGTATGCGCAAATAAAATAATTATATTAATCAAAGTTAAGATAATTTAAAACTGCTAGTCATCTTTGGTCAGTGCCAGTCTAAAAGTTAAAAATTGTGTCTGGATGTATAACGTCCGTGTTGGTGGAATCGCCCTTGGATGCAGTGTGAGAGCAATGTCCAATACACCACTGACCTGTACCCTGTACCCAAACCTAAAAAAAGCCACAATGCTTTACACCAAGCATAATGACTTGTATTGTTCTAATTTTCAATAGATATTATTATTATATAAAAGTCAATTGAGCCTGATTTCATTACATGTACTTTCAATTCCAGCCCCAGTACTGTAGCTCAATGCCTCAGATTAAGCTAATGCTGGATTACTGTTTACAGAAAGTTACCACCAAAAACGTTTCCAAAAGATTATAGCCTTCAATTTTGACACCACTGGATGGGCCCCGAACATTAAGAATTAAGCTAGAGATTAGCTAGCCTTCCCCATTGTCCTCCACTAGCCTCCCTTTAGTACTGGTCCACTTCTTCCCCACCCTTGGCAAAACATAAACCTCTCAATCAGCTCAAAGCCTGTGAATGCACAAAAGAGCTCATGACCCCCAAGTTAGAGGTATTCCTGTTCTGTCCTTTAGCTTGCTTGGAGGACATCTTATTGTTCCACTATACCAAACAAAAAAATAATGTGCTGAATAAAACAAGAGTAAGGAAAGCACAAAAAATTACCAGATAATGCTTGCCGTTCTAACTCAACAACATATTTCTGAACTGCTTCGTGAAACACATCACATAGTTGCTCTAACACAGCATGCCTTGCACAAGGAAGGGAATGAAGCAACACAATCGCACTTTGGGTCTTCTTCACATTTGACAGTGCTTTCCCTGACTCATCTGTTCCACTTAAAAATGAGTGCAACTGTGCCTTTAAATTCTAGATAAATTAGAAAAAAAAAGAATTTGTTTTTCTTTTTTAGCCATTTCAAAAATCTGTTGCTACTGGTGTACAGCCATTATCAGTCACAAGCACAATCTTTTTTCAATTTTTCAAAACCAAATTTGGGTGGATGTCAACCAAACTATTTCCATGGCAATAGACCTGTTCACTTGGCAGCCATCCAACTCAACATGAAAACATTTGATTGACATCCACCCAAGTTTAGTTTTGAAAAATGAAGAAAGGGTCCTTGAGGGGCGTGTGTGACTGGTAAACGCTGTGCGGTGGCTCAAACCAGTTTCAATAATTTCAGCAGCAAACTCAAAAGGAGTGACTTTAAGTTAATAAAACATCAACATCTAAAGCATGTTAGGCTAAAATTACTAAAACGAAATAATTGTTATTATCATTCAATGTATTTTTCCTTCCTTTTCATTAGCTGAGAGCCCACCACGTGACCTGCAAATAGCTGCCTACAAAAATAATTGTGTTTTGCTGCAAATAATCTTCTACTCATCTGCAACTGAAACCACGCTCTAGTGAGAAAATGGCAGATCGGTTCCCTGAGCTGTCAGAGAATGATTTGACATCTTTAGTTGATCAAAAGAACAGTGAGAATACTAAGAAAGGAACAAAAGTTGCACTCAACGTATTTCGAGAGTATCTCAAGGAAAGAAAGGTAGATGAAGTGTCATTCGTGCCATCGACGTGAAAGACAAGTTGGCAAATGCATACATGTATGTACTGAGGAGATTTTATGCTGAAACAATGAAAAAGAATGGCGAGCTTTACACTAAACCTTCACTTGTCGGGATACGCTTTAAAAACTGTGAAATTCTTTAGCTGTATTGATGCTTACATTTCGTTATTAAACGTTTGGCCTTAAGTACAATTTCAAGTCTACAAAATATATTTATGCCATTACTTGACTCCTGCAAGGCAGGGCACGCTTATGGCTTCCCGAAAGCAAAAACAAACAACAAACTTAGTGATCAAATGATAAAACAACTATTGAACTTGGTTATCAGAAAATATTGTGATTTGTCAGTGTCTCAGAGATCAATTCTTTGCTTCAGCCTGCAGCTTCAGTTACTGTGGTGACCGGTCATTACATTGTGACAACAGTGCATCTTCTTAAGCAATAATTACCGGTAACAATTATTGGGCGAGGTTGAGCTAAATATCCTGATTTGTCAGTGGCGAGCAGATCAATAATTATTGTCAAGCTTTCAGGATATTTTGCTCAACCTCGCCCAATCATTGTTACTGGTAATTATTGCTTTATAACAAGACGCACTATTATCTTATTACTACAATGTAATGACCGGTCACCACAGTAACTGGAAAGTCATTAAGGTAAAGTCTCTGCTTACGAGCCAGAAGGCTCATCAGGCCGGCGCTTATCTCCGGTTTCTGTAGCATGAAGCGACTAGGAGTATTTATACTCCCCCCTGAATGGGATGCTAGTCCATCGCAGGGTTACCCCCAGCATTACGCCGGTACCCATTTATACACCTGGGTGCAGAGAGGCACCGTGAGAGTAAAGTGTCTTGCCCAAGAACACAACACAATGTCCCCGGCCAGGCCCCGAACCCAGACCACTCGATCCGGTGTCGAGCACACTAACCATGAAGCCACCGCGCCTCCCAACTGGAAAGTCATTAATATTATAAAAATGCCTTATATTTTGTCTTTACATGCTTTATACATCATACAAATGTATCTCAAAAGGGAACTTGATAACCCCATTTGTCGTTGCTGGAGAGCAATTACCAGGCTGCAACAAAACTGTCTCCAAAGAAAAATATTCTCAGAAGTGAATTCAGAGTTTCTCTAAATGTTGCACTTGTGAAAATTGCTCTTCCCCTGCTAGCAGAGGTCTCTTTTCTTTTGTGTTCGCTGGGCGAACATATGGGAAAATAAATAAAGAAATTTGCGATTGACAAACTACGGTCTGTTACCCCAGTAAGGGTCAGCTGGTTATCAACGGTCAAAGCGTTGGCCACTCTTGTGATAAAGCACCGCCTTTGAAAGCTGTTTTGTTGCAATATTTACCGCCTGACGTGGCTCGCAGGACTGCTATCGCATTGATGGTGGCTTGAGATAAAAGTTCAATCTTTGTCAATTGATTCTGATCTGGAATTGTGACTGTGGGAACATTTTATCCAGGAATATTTGACTGAAATTGGTGGCTCCTGAGAATTTTAATAGTCTCCAGCCTTGGGATTTTATTATAACTGTTGACAACCCAGAAATTGAAAAATGGCTCAAATCCCATCGGATCTGGAAAATAACCACACAGGAAGGAAGCTATCCACAATGGCAATAAGTTTAGGCTTTTTAATTGAGATATTTTTAATAATAATTATCTTCTTAAGCTTTTTATCAGGATTCCCATACAAATCCTTATCTTTTTGTCAGCCATGCTCACACTGAGCTTGGGGCGTCTGTGATGGGGCATACTGCTTGAAGAGTGCCTATCCAAGGTTGTGGATGGCACTTGAATCAAAGTCGAGTTGCCCGACCTATGGCAGGTCTCTTTTTACCCGAACTAGTCAGCCCAGCAAAAAAAAAAAGTGACCTCTAATAGCAGGTAAAAAAATATTTGCTTTCGATTTTATTTTTCAAATGACACCAACAACAAAGGGGGTTAAGATTCCTTCTGTCACAGGTCACATCCCACAGGTCAAGACTGTAAGTCCCTGATCCACTAATGAACTAAGCCAAACGTTTTCCCTAGACCCAAAACAACATTTATTTGTGTGTTTGGGGCTAGGAGACACTTTTGGTGTTGTTTATTTGTCTGTGGCACAGTTACATGTATGACTGACCAACAGGGGTATGACCCGTCACCAGTGTTCAGCAGTGTCATCCTTAATCATCCTCGATTTTGTATGTGTGGGTGTGTGTTTGTGTGTGGGGGGAAGGGGAGGAGGGGGTGGTTGCGGGTTGCAGATAAAATTGCGCAGATCCAATGCATGCACAGACAGATAAAAATTGGGCAGACCCTGAGTGAACATCGGAGAATTGCTGACCTCAGATAAATATATTGATAACTGCTCTCTGATGCATGAAATAAATGATTTGAAACCAGATTTACACTGCTGAAACAACTTTTTGCAGCTGGAAATTATTGCTACAGCATACAACGGGCGAACCATGTCCTACCTTAGATTCTTCCGACACACCGTCCGCCATTTTGCATCTTAACTAGTATCAGTCTTTTTGGGTTGCGTTGTATTTCCGCTAGTCAACTGAAGGCTCAACTTTCGTCAGCTGCTTGGAGCGTGTGAAGTCTTGTCCGGGTTGTGGAAAGCTTGTGGAAAAATTGGAAGTTTGTACTTCTTACAGTACAAGTATTTCATTTTCCGACGAGAAGAGGTGAAATGAAAAATGTGAATCAGCTTCCGTAACAGTGACGCTATGTTTAGTTCATCGCGAGTGTTTCAGGTGACCGCGTTACTTGCCTTGTCTGTCGGCGCTGGCACTTTGCTGTATGTCACCACACGATATTTTAAAAGAAAGCGCCGCGAACCGTCTACTGGCAAAAGCTCTTCGTACAATGATCGTCCTTTAAGAAGAAGAAGAATTGTTTATACCTCAGGTATTATTTAGGCAGAAGCAATCGTGCTATCATGTTTCCCAACTCCTAATTTAATAGCCCAAGCACTAATTGTTTTTTTGCAAGATTGCCAGGAGGTTTGACATTAATTATTAAGTAAAAGTGCTTTACACATTATATATAATTATTTTAAAAGCTTGCACCTGTTCTAGATAACAAAGTATCATAATGATTAAGCTTTTGGCAGTTTCAAGTTTTGTACCAACACTAGTATGTGATTTTGTACGCAAGGAAGAAATAAAAAAAAATTATATCAGTCACACATGCAGGGTCAATTTTTAGCTGGCTTTTGTGCCAGTAAATTGTGCTGTTAAGGCCTGGGCATACAGCTTCAACATTCATTCAAGTTTGTTCAACCACATTGTCATAATCGTTTGCCACCATCTTTCAACATTCTTTGGAACAGTGTATGTGCGTGTGTGACAACCAGTCTCTTAATAATGATGTAACCATAGTACCGGTACCAACCATTAAGATTATCCTATCCTTTCTATGAGTTGTACAATTTAAGAAAATACTATTGTAATACATGTATAATACTTTATTGAAATGTACAGGTGGCTCAAGGTTGTCCATTGCTGCACCATCCCGTGTCGCTAGCAAGGTTGCTGGTTTGGAACAGGAGTCTGGTATTTTCCCACGCCATAGATCAAGTGTTAGATCACAACCTACTGAAAATGTGGACAACCTTGCAGTTGGTGAGCTGTTCATTTGAAAGTTATATTTTGCTGTACCTTTCAATGACATGCAAAGTCCTTGTGTTAAAGGCCAATTAGTAGTCACTGTTTAGCAAAGTGCAGTTTTGATCTCAGGTCAAATGCTACATCATCATTTTAGCAGTGAAAAGCTGAGGTCATAATTAATTTAAGTTTTAGGTCAGTGTTTGGGTGTTAAAATAATATTACTGGAAGTCTGAGGACATAGACCTGTATACATGTACATGTACATTAGCAGTTTTGAATTAAAAAGAGTGCATGTACACGTATTTCTGTAAGTGCAGAGACCTTTTGTCTCTAATGTGCACCAAGACAGCTTTACTGGAAGTCTGAGGACATAGACCTGTATACATGTACATGTACATTAGCAGTTTTGAATTAAAAAGAGTGCATGTACACGTATTTCTGTAAGTGCAGAGACCTTTTGTCTCTAATGTGCACCAAGACAGCTTTAAGTGGCATGCATGCAAACGTAATAATAATTATAATTATATAGTTGAATGAAATTTAACATAGTTAACGACTATGAGCTAGTCTGGTCAGTAGTGTTTTGCAGGTGGTTGTTAGTGTCTTGGCCGTCTGTTAGCGTTTGTTGAGCGTTTTGGTGTGTTCTGTAGTGTTTTCAGCAGTCTCAAGGTTGTGGGAGCCCTGGGGCTGACATGTGTTTGTAGCGTGTTTGTTGCTCTGTTGGCATGGCGTCGTGAGTCGAATTAGTAGTTTAGTGTTTCTCGGCGTTCCCTCCCCATCCCCCCCCCCCCTTTTTATTCTTTTTTATATTTTATTTATTTATTTATTTATTTATTTATAGTTACATAGTTTACGACCGGGAGCTAGTCTGGTCAGTAGCATTTTGCAGGCGTTTGTTAGCGTTTGATACGTTCTGTAGCATTTGCAGCAGTCTCAAGGTTGTGGGAGCCCTGAGGCTGACATGTGTTTGCAGCGTGTTTGTTGCTCTGTTGGCATGGCGTTGTGAGTCGAAATAGTAGTTTAGTGTTTCTTGGCGTTCCCTCCCTATCCCCCCCCCCCTTTTTATTCTTTTTTATATTTTATTTCTTTATTTATTTCTTTTCTTTCCACTGAGCTATCTGGCTCAAGTATGACAGGTGCCTGAGGGGGGCTTGGTGCAGGGGGCTTGTGGCTTGGTTGCGGGTTGGGCAGGCCATTCGAGTGTTCTAGTGCCTTGGGGATGTGACTGCGGTTGCAGCCCCTGGGCTTCTTGGGCACCTACAGTGCCGACCAGAAATATGCGTCCCAAAAAACGCGTGCGAAACGAGCATACGAAAATTGCGCACACGCGTCTGCGTTTGTAACACGCGCATCAGAAACGCGCATTCATCAAAGATAATTAGTATGTATGAGTTGGCCCATTGTCTTTTCATTGTTTAAGTTTTATTGTTAGTTTCAGCGCAAGACAATGGCTATGTCAACAGTGAAGTGTTTGACAAAATTTCAAATAACGTAACGCGTGCTTCCAAGTGAAATTCGAGTCAACAATGCACTCGCTTCCGCTTCATATTTTAATTTCAGACATTTGAAAATTACTTTCACTTCTCGCTGCATCAACAAATGACATAATGAGGGAAATAAATATTTTCCTTTGATTAAAACGAAAAACAGGACTATTTTCAATTTGAAAGACGTCGGTTTTGCCAACAGAAATCGACGGTCAGTAAAGTTAGTCGATCAATAACAAATATCGCTAAGAGCAAGACTTGGACGAACGGCGCAGTGAAATGCAGTAAAATCAACGAAATAAGGAGTATATTCATTCGCAAACAAAACTTACTTACGCCATCTGTAATACCGGTACTTTCTCGTATATTTCAAAATAATTTTTGTAATGCGTGCGTGACATTCAAAAGGCGTCTCGGCATTGTGTCCTTTTGCGAATTGAAGCTGTATTACTTCAGCAAGATTCACTGGAATGCGCTCGGAGTTGAAAAATCTCCCCTTTAAGATTTCTTCTGCACCAATTTCTTTCTTTAGTTAAGCTTTACGGAGGAGAATTAACGCGGGGTTGGCTGGAAGCATACGGAGTGAAACCCTGTGTGACAAAAAAGGGAAATAAGCCGCGGCTTACATAAGACGCGAACACCCGGTGTAAATGGTACAAAATCTACGTTTACGGCTTTCTCAAGCCGCGGCTTATCCTGGCCTGGCAGTTTATACTCGTATAAATAGTCCCTTTCGCGTATTATGTACGCCGCGGCTAGAGTAAGCCACGGCTTATTTTCTCTCGTATAAACGACCCTAATGTCGTGTTCTTTTGTTTGAGAGCCTGGAACCAAATGTTTACTTGTCGGAGCCTCAAAGTAGTTATCTCATGAAGACCTCTGTGGCGCCATTCTCAGTATTTGACGTTCGCGAAAAACTTGGGATGTTACAAAAACTCCTCAGTAGCGCTGTTTTCTTTTTTTCCCGAAATTCTTAAACTCGACAAATTTTCGGCAAAGCACTTTTATTGCGAAGAATTGGCGGAAAAGTCAGAAGCTACGTCTACGTAATTATTTTCTCCGTTGTCTGGCATTTTCTGTGACAACGATCCAAACTGCAGTTTCGGCAACAGAAAGGTCAAAATACCTTAACTATCAGTGGTCAGCTGCAGGATGACAACAGAGTTTTATTATTTTTTACTCAGTGAATGTCGAAAGAATTTAAAACTTTGTAGGTTCGTTTCGAAAACTCACAATGGTCAGTTGACACCGCTCTTCAATTCAAATGTTCTGGTAAGTTGATCACAGAAATTAAACATTCATTTTATCGTCTGTCTATTGTTTCGTGGAACAATGAACATCACATCTACGATACGAGTTTGCATAACAAAAGAAAAAACATGCATCAAATGCGCGTTTGGAAACGCGCATTTAAAAACGCGTGTGCGCAAAAAACGTGCGTGCGTTTTGCGTCTGCGTAGGACGCATATTTCTGGTCTGCACTGTACCCTACACTGGCGACTTGGGCGTTAATTGTTGTTTTATGTTATTGGAAGTCACCTTATTACGATTATGTCCTTATTATAATTTATAGCACATGTACATGTAAAATGTTTGCATGAATGTTGTTAACTTTCTTGACAATAGTTCAACCAATATCCTGACCAAAGAATAATGAACAAACCAATGAGTTGTTACAATAAAGGAGGAGTACACATAGGAGGAGCTTTCAGGCATGTTAAGGAGGGTCTCTTTGGGGGTTTAAATGAAAATGTATTATATAGCTATTGAATGACCTGTCTGGTGCAACATTCAGATGAAAGGGTCTCTGAAGACAGTGCTGTTGACTTGGCAGAGGACGTCATCATGGAAGAAAACGAGATGATAGAAGAACTCATCAAGACAGGTACTGTATCAATAATACTTGCTTCCTACCTCGCTGGTTAAATATTACTTTATAACTTGATTATCATAATAATAATAATTGCAGTGGCAGTTAGTGGTGATTATTACATGTATGATGACAATAACAACAACTAGACTTACATGTAAGGGCAAATCAAATCCATTACAGTAATAATTTTGATGTTATTAATAATATTTCTTTGTGTAAGCACAACAGCCTTAATGCCAGGTACCGTGATGCGTGGCGATTTAAAAATATATATAAATTACATTTTGGAAAAAGACTTGAGCTCGAACTGAACTAACTCAGATTTGATTATTCTCCCAGATGTTGTCTGCCTCAATGGCCAGGAGGAACCTACCATGGGTTCTGCATGGTTCTCTCAGGGAGGTATTGCTTCTGCTGTTGTGTTTGGTTGCTCACAGGTCTGCTGTTCCCCCTGCGGATTGACTTCTGCTTGTTTTGATGGATTTGGCGCAGGGGTAGGGTACAGTGGCATATCCATTGTGGCTTGGTTGACTGCTGTCTGAGGTTGGATAAAAGGTGATGGTGGTGCTGCAGGTTTCAGTTGGACTCGGTTCCTTCAGAGCATGGTGCCACGAGGGTTACGAATAGTATAGGACCATCTGCTGTCTTTCTTTATGACTTCCCTATTTGTAAATCCATGGTTTGCTTCAATGGCAGGGTGGTGGCTTGGCATATGCATAACTGCCAAATTTGACTGGTTTGTGCTCTGCACCCACAGACTTGTCATAGTATTCTTTGCTATTATGCCTTTTCGTAAGGATGCTTTCTTTCACTACGCTAAAGTTAATCATGGCGGGTGCCAAGAGATGATCAGTGGTGGGCACTGTGGTTCTAGTGCGATGTAGGAACATACGCTCAACAGGTGAATATGTGCGCCCTTGAAGTGGGATGTTTCTGTAGAGAAGTAGGGAAGTGTGGAGGTCATCAGCTTTCTTTAACATGGATTCTGCAACTTTAACAGCAGCCTCTGCTCTTCCGTTATCTTTAGGGTGGTAAGGGGATGAAGTGGTGTGCTTGAAACCATATTCCACAGAGAACTTCCGGTACTGCTCGCTTATGAACTGTGGACTGTTATCAGTATGGCAGGTTGCTGGAACACCATATTGTGCAAAGTGGGCTTTTGTCTTCTCAATGACTGAGGAGGATAGGGTATCTCCCAGCTGGTCGACCTCATGCAATCCAGTCCAAGAAGTGACACACAGTTAATAGGTACATGTACATGTAGCTTTGGTTGTGGAGCCCGCAGATATCTTGACTGACTATCTGCCAGGACCTGGTAGGTAATTCGGTAGAGATCTCATTGGTTCTTTTGGTGAGGTGGTACCATATTGGGCACAGGTGCTACAAGCATCACACATGTCCTGTATGGACTTTCTCATCCCTGGCATAACTTTAAACAATACTTTGTGGGCCATACGTTCAAATGTATGTTCGATTTGGCACCAAAATGGTTGGTGTGGATTTTCCTAAGCATTTCTTTGTGCATAGACTGAGGTACCATGACTTGTATACATGTACCTTTGTGTATTATGCCATACTACACTGACAGTTCATCTCTATACAGTGTACAGTGCCACTTGGAGATAAGTGAACAACGCAGATGCAAATTTAATGCACACAATACGTGTATACGCAGTTTTTTTTATGCGTCTAAAATTGCGTATCATACATGTACGTGTATACGCGTTTGTTCCTTTGTTATTCATAGCATAGTTTTCATAGGGATAGAGACGGTAGGAAGACTGTGTGAGTTCTGCATCTGGCAGATCGAAGTGAGCACAGAGTATTGAGGGACATGGTGTTGCATGTTACTGCAGTGTACATTATTGAAACTTGACTTCAGTGAATGCTGAACCTGTGGCTGAAAGGGAAAGGGTTGTGAAGTACAAACTGTATTGCTTTGCTTGGCTGGAAGTGGTGATACTGTGTATTTGTGCCTTCAAAGAATAAGTGAAGTCACAATCATGATCAAAGGTTGTGTCATATGGCTGCTCCTCTGTGACGTATTTTTACATGTCATTGTAGTGAAGATCTCGTGATTGGGTAGATGTACATTGTATTTGCACGCGGGTCATGCTGCTGGCCACTCAGCCGCAAGTCACTGGCTATTTGTGCTCTTTGTGTATGCCTTCCGACGGTATCTAGTGTTGGAGGCGTGGGACCTGGCATCTGGTACTGTAAACGTATGGTTTTCCAAGGCCTGTAGTTATTGTCACCACAGGTCGAACAGGTCTTTCCTTAATAGCAGGACGTACTTTCCAGGGGTGGGCACCTCGGCAGTCCCCACACCAGAAACACGTTCCAGGTTCTCTGCGTAGTTTCATTTGGCTGTGTCTGAGGCCTGTCCAGTGGACTTCTTCATCTGTTTCTTTTGACGAATCCATGATTAATTTGTTTGTTTGCTTGGCCGACTCTATGGCTCTCGCTTCTGCCAGTACATCTGGCATGAGTTGTCAGGTTTGAGGTGTGTTTTGAGGATCTCAGTTCTTGTGTGATCCTCATTGAGACCAAAGATAAATTTGTCTCTAGTGAATTCATCTGAGTGAGCTCACCCTAAGCACAAAGGCTGCTCACTTGTCTTACTTTGACTTTCCACTCTTGTGTGAACTCATGCGAGGCTTGGGTATGACGTCCATAACTTGAAACGGTTGGTGAGACTTGAACTCCCTGTGGAGCCTGTGTAGTGGGTGCATAGTTTTTCCATCCAAACCCATGGTTTCTCCTTGTCGTTGGTGGGGATTTGAGGTTCTATTGTGTACCTAAGTACAGACAAAGCTTCATCTGGAAGTGGAGATTGCTGGGCATATATTTCTTGTTGTGGGCTTTTGTAGTGATCTGCTCATTCGGGGACAGGATCTTTGCCAAGGTTATGATAGTTGGCTTGGATGCAATAATCGTTAAAACAAAATTCAAAGTTCTTGAAATTGTCACTCACATTACTCACAAGTTTGAGCACTGGTCTTTTGAGGTTTGCCATTGTGTAATCCCACTTCCGACACCAAGTCTAGAGGCCAGTACTAGCAACAGAGCTTAACTTTATTCACTGCGCGATCCAACATGGTGGCCTACAACAACGTGCTCTTAACAATCATACATTATACGAGAAACTGCTGACCAACATCTGCTCCCCAGTTTGGGTTGGTGTTAAAAATAATATTAATAGGGAATTTAAGAAACGACGACGGCTACGACTATGACAACGCCACTAAGCAATAATATCATTGGTTAAAAGAGCATAAATAATCGTGCTGCACGTGCAGCATGGATTTTAGCAAGTGTGTTTGCGGTCCTCTGCATAACGATGACGTGAAATCACCAAAATGTAATTTGAAGTTTTGACGACAACGTAAGCACCCAACAGACTCCTTCATTCCCTGTTTTAACTTTGAAACCGCTCGTACTGATTTATTTTTAGGATACTTTGCCCACATTGTACAACGCGAACTAGACTGAATAATCGCGAAAGACTTACGATAGAGCCAAGTTATATTTTGAGGTGGCGTTTTCGTCGACCATCGCTGTCGTAGGTCTTAAATTCCCTAATTTCTAACAGGATTAATCTGCTTGGTAGGTGTGAAAAACTTTGAAATGGCATTGGAACACTGGTATGAGGCTGCAGAATGTGTGATAACACAGCGAGAACAAAACACTCTTCATAATGACAATCTTATATTTGAAGCTGAGGAAAAACTCACTGCATTGATTAGTAACTCCAGAAAACTGCAAAGAGTCATTAAGCAGTATGATCTTTCTGTGATGTCATTGCCATGTACGCCTACCAATATGTTAACATGGATTGACGATGACAGTATCCAAGAACAGTTGCTATCGCAGTTGAGTAACGACGCAGAAGATGACCCTCTTTCTGATACTGAGTCATTCGTATCGGCATCTGATAATGCCCAGTTAGAGGTACTGTTACATTAAGCAATAACTAGATGTACCACACCAACAGCATGCATTGGATGTGATAGTAAAAAAATAATAATAATTACCAGTGAGGTGCCAGGTTCAAGGTTTTTTGATATTAAAGACTTTGCAAAATGAGAAAATGTGACTGATATTAATTTGTGTGGCAGATGTTGCTTGATTTTTCAAAGGGAGCCAAGTTTTGTCCACAAACAAATTAAAGCACAAAAACATGAGAAAAAAAGGTGGTTACATTTTGTTTCCTGTGTTTCACATCCTGCCTGCAGTTATATATGTGTGCAGTCCACATTCCACAATTCCAACTATGGGGAAAGTCACATCTTAATTAAAATGTAGCAATCCAAACTTGTCCAAACTAGCAGAGATCCTTTACAAGTTTCTTCAATCTTACTTTTAAAAATATTTTTTACTTTTCTGGAGAAAAACTGGGAGAATCATTGGAGGTATCCATGTATGAAATTACATGAAGATGTTCATGTATTCTGAGTCAAACAGTGTTACTGAATATTGCTTTCATTTTGTAACATAGTCAGCTACACATACATGTACATAGTTATAAATTTCTTTTTCCTGGAATTCTCCAGTGGGTAGTAGTCATGGTCACCTCTGAATCAAGTGATCCAGAGCTGACAAATCCTGCTTATGGCATCTTTTTTTGGGGAAACATTGATTGCATATTATTTGACTTAATTACTGTACAATGTACATAAAGTAGGGAAAAATGAACATAATTTAATATTTTAGTTAAAATGCATTAATTAGTATTGGCAGATGAGATCTTATGCATCATTGCACTGTAAAAAAAACTATATTGTAACTGAAGGGGAAAAAACAAAATTAAAAAAAAAAAAACATTCCAAAAATTATCCTAACACCCTCTGTCTAGTACTTTATTTGTTCCTTTGAATGAAGACTAGCATACTTTAATTACATGTTCACTGTAGATAGTACAATGTCTAATGCACACCAGTCCTGTAAACATGCCCATGTGTGAACAATCAAAGTTGTGCCTAATTGCATGCTGGATCCTGATTGGTTATTTTTTGGTGCAGATTATAACAGCACTGTACTGTAACTCTTGTCAAACTGGGCGACTCATAAAAGTATTATTTAATGTTTTTAATTTGTTAAATTAATTTTGTGTAGTTTGATGATCTCGCTGATGAGAGATTTGTGAATGAGTCACACAGACTTAAACTGTTCAGAGAAACTGTCTTGAGCACTGCTGGCAGTCACAGGTGAGTGAGCTATGGTATACACTTAATTGTTTGCAGTGTCTGTGTGGATGCATTAATAATTCTGCAGTGTAATTTTGTTCCACTAGACAAAGGAGTGAGTACTAGTGTTTGGTACAAGATGATTCTAACTATGGATTAATATTTATTATTTTTTGATGTGTTTTGTCGGGAGGCTTTCTCCTTGGTGTACAATCTATGATATAAGTTTTGTTCATTGCTTCACAGCCATCTAGAATTTTATGTGTCAGGCTTGCAGCATTATATACGTTATGGAATTCCTTGCAGAACTATGAGGTAAGGAAATGCCATTCTAGAGGCCCTCCCGGGGGAGTCCTTGTTCTCTTGTTCCCTTTAAAAATTGCCATTGTTCCCTTGTTCCCAAAATTGCTTCCAAGCTTGTTCTCACCTTTTTGACTAAATTGGTTCATGTTCCGTTGTTCTTTAAGATATATTTTCCTTTGCTCCCCTGTTCCCCAGTTCAAATATACAAATGTAATTAACCATTTTCCCTTGTTCCCAAAAACCCCTAGAAAGGTCTCATTCTACAGTTTGTAAAGGTCTGCCGACATGTACATTTGTACTACTCCCACTGATAGTGTCTAATCGGCGTGGGTGGGTGGGTGGTGGGTCGTGGGTCCCTAACCCTAACCCTAACCCTTTTTTATCAATGACTGGATATTCTCGAAACAGACAAGACCTAAGACCTAAGACCTAAGACAAATTCGGACCAAACACTGAGGGAGCCAAAATATATCTTTTTTTATCTTTAAACAAACACATCCCTTGACCCACGACCCACCCACCCACGCAATTTAGCCTCACTCCTCCCACTTTGTCCAAACCGTTCTGATCCATTCTCTAATGGACCTGTCCCCTCAAATGAAGAATTTTTTTGGGATTAGTTTGCAATATTTATTGAGTGTTATCCCTTGGTACAGTGGTTGAGTTTATGAGCAATTTTAGTGCTTGCCGACATGCTCACCAGTCAACCTACTCTTTCATGTTACTTGTACATTAACATTATTTTTTTGCCTCAAACGACATCCCCAAATTGCAACAACCTGCTCCTTTCTGACTTTGTTATCCAATTTGACAGCTGTGACAAAAATACAATGTAGCATTTTATTTTAATACTGTATGTCAAGTACATTCACCCTTAGTTTGTAAAGATCTCAAAGGGTATCCTCGAAAATTCTTGTCAAGACCTTTCATTAGGGTGAGAGGTCTTGGCAAGAATTTTTGGGATTCCTTGGGGATGGAAAGTCTTTATATTGTCAATATGGCTTACATCCTGTTGAATTTTGACAAAAAAAGGTAAATCGTGGAGGATCCGTGACAGATCTTAAACGATCCTTATAATATCCTTGGTAGATCTTGGCAAGCTCTTCACAAGATCCTTGAATTTTTAACTGTCAAATAGAAAGAGTAAAAAATTAATAATTAAACTTAACCCATTGACTCCTGGGATTGAGACAACAGATTTTACTCTGTTTAACACCAGACAAGTTTACTTGGATGTCAACTGGGCTGTCCT
>NC_090884.1:45593981-45596481 GCF_036669925.1 Montipora capricornis
AGAGACACCATGGTGTAGATTGTGTGGAGTCATCTTGCCCCTGAAACGGTACCAAACATTGTCAGTGGATGCAAGAAGCTTGCCCAGAGAGAGTATAGGAAGTGCCACGACAGGGTGGCCCTGCGGGTACACTGGGAGATGTGCAGGAAGTATGGGATAGAGTGTAATGACAAGTGGCATGACAATCAACCCTTGCCAACCGCAGAAAATGGAGAAGTGAGGATTACCTGAGACATGACTATCAGATATTACTCTAGTGCATACAGACACACAGAAATGTACACTTATTGACATAGCTGTGCCAGCGGACCAAAACATCGTCAGAGCTGAAGAGGAGAAGGTTGAAAAAGACCAGGAACTTGCATTTGAAATCAGAAGGCATCATGGAGACTCGAAAGTCACAATAATACTGCTTTTGGGATTGGTGCTCTTGGAAGCATATCAAAAGGTGCAAAGACCTGGTTAGGCAAGCGAGATGTACCTGACTTCCTTGGAAGTGAACAATTATCGGCCATCCTTGGAACTGCTCACCTGTTGCAGAAAGTGAAGGGGGTAGTTTCTAAAGAAACTGGTGCTGCGCTGGTGCATCGGTGGGGAAGTAGTATACAAGAGGCTCCATGAATCCTTCCAAATCAGCACCCTTAATCCTCGCGGTATTAACGAACGCTTTTCATTTAACTAATGTATTCCAATTTTTCATGTTGCCATGTT
This sequence comes from Montipora capricornis, assembly GCF_036669925.1. Lineage (NCBI taxonomy): Eukaryota > Metazoa > Cnidaria > Anthozoa > Scleractinia > Acroporidae > Montipora > Montipora capricornis. The sequence goes on from NC_090884.1 coordinate 45,594,693, forward strand.
ACCACCAATAGCGTAGCTCCTACTCTACTATAAAAACTACACATAACCCACAATTCCTCGATTCGCTCTGACGAAGGGCTAACGCTCGAAACTTCAGCTTTTAGAATCTCTGTACGGTGGTCAATTTACAGTATCAACTTTGTTGATAAAACCAAATTTTTGTTGCGGAAAGTGTTGTGTCTCTAAGCCACGGGGAGTTGCTGAGACACAATAAACATTACCCAGTACAACACCCGACAACTGGAGAGAATAATAGTAATAATAATAATAATAATAATAATAATAATGATAATAACAATAATCATCGTCACCATCATCATCGTTGCTGTCAACATCATCATCATCATCGTTTCTCTCAACGTTGTTCCCAGGGTCCTCTCTCTTCATCCCTAGAGAAAGCACCCTGATTGCGGCTGGTCACATGTCCGCTAGATTTTGCAGATTCCAGAAAAACAAATCAAGGGAGGGGCATGAAGGTTAAATATTTGTCTCCACTGAACTCGTCTACTGAGCTCAGTAGGGAGTGGAAATCAAAACATTGTGTGGCACAGGAATGTCTGTTTATAGGTATCCGGTTGGAGGTACTGCCACTTATCATCATCATCGGATGGCTATGGTGCAGTCAACCACAAGTTGTATCTAGGAATTTCTTTCAGTCGTCGTAGTAGCAATTGGCTCTGAGCTCAAGTCACCCTCCAAGTCCCCCAGCAGTCTCTGCACATAGGTCAGGTACTTTAGCTAGTTTTGTCTGGCCTGGTTACTTTTTCCCGTGTGGTGGAGTGTAGAGGGTGTATCTCCTATACGGCTCGTCTGTTGCCATTCTGATAGAGTGACCAAGAAACCATTACTGTTGCTGCCTAATTTTGTTCATGAGAGGCTGTGTATTTGTCAGACTATATTGGCAAAGGCATTTACCTTGCTATGCACTCCATATCACCAGATATAACCCAGGATTCACGCCTGTACAATTAGACAGTCACACAGGTAGTATCGAAAAACTTGATTTTGGTGTCTTTGGGAATTGATGAACTTCTCCAAATTCTCTCAAGTTTCCAAAAGGCGGTCCATGCAAGTGATTTTCGTCTGGTCAGGTCATCGCGGCTAGACTTCATCATCGATCCAAGATATTTGAAGTTGGATGCATGTTGTATTGGTTGATGTTATACTTGCAGTGATTGTTGAGGATTGCAATTTATGATCATGTACGTGTACTCCGTTTTTTGAGACGCTAATGACAAGTCCAAGATGTAATCCTACACGAGCTATTTCGGTGAGTTGTGTCTGCGCCCTGGGTATGGATGACTTGAGTAAGGCAATGTTGTCGGCGAAATCCAGGTCAGTAATTTTAGTGTTTTGATTTTTCCATTTGGTAATCAATAACTATGATGAACGGGAAGGAAGCAAGAACGCCCCCTGCAGTACCCCTGTGGTAACCTGGAATGGGTCAGAGATGGCAGCATCCACCATGACTGCGCTCTTGGAGTTCTTTTACAGTACCCTAATGGCATTGGCTATGGGATACCATAATGGTGAAGAATGGAGAACATAACCCTTCTATTGATGGAATGGAGCTCTGTCTTAAAAGTCTGTATAAACATGACAGTGAGTAGGAGTTGGTGACTACTGACGGCTTCCATAATCCTTTGTAGTGCATGGTTTTCTGGCCGAAAGCCAGCCTGCCACTAGGTCATTCCTTAAATACAAAGCTTCCAGACTTTTTTACTTTGAAAATCACATTTAATCATCCAAAAGCAGCGCATCTTGGAGTCTACCTTAAAAAGAAAAACAA
>NC_090884.1:45601481-45616481 GCF_036669925.1 Montipora capricornis
ATGATGTGTATGGTAGGGTCAGCGCGCTGCATCAAAAAGTCTTGTCAGTTGAGCTCTCATCTGCGATTTCTATCATTAGTTAGGAGAGGAGCGATCGAACGAGTCAAAGAGAGGGGAGGAAGAGGCTGCGGGATCGAAAATCCTACGTTTTACCTTTCACTCTGGTCTCCTTTTGACGATTTTAGCTGAGCTTCATGTCCACACCTAAAAGCTTCATTTCCTTCTCCCGTCCATTTCTCCTAATCCATAGTTCCTACCAAGCCCTTACGGTCTTTGCAATCTATCCTGTAACCCTGTTCACATTTCAGGGGTGAAATGGAGGGCTTGGACAAAACAAATACGAGGAAACCAAAAAAGAATAAAACAAAATTTGGAGGTTAAAGACAAGACGAGAAAGTTATCAAATTTAACGTAAACATTTAAGGTGGACACTACATATCAAATCTTTTGACAGACAGGGAAAATCAGAATTCCTCTCCGATCAGAGAAGTGAATTCATAGTCTAGCATTAATTGTTTGGATTTAGAGGGCTTAGGATCTTCGCATAGTCGCGGCTTTGCCACATAAGCCCCTTCAATCCAAACGGAAAAATAACCTTTGGATAATAGAAGCCGAGAGGCGTTGGATGGCGAGAGCTGCTACTGCTCCCGTCGCACATTCAATTATTTGGAAAGAATCGCGCGTTGTTTTCTGCACGTGTTCATCAGTTTGGTTTAAAGGCCCGTGCAAACGCTCGCAACAACACGCAACATTGTTGGGCCAACATTGTTGTCTCTTGTTGCGCGATGTTAGCCGATGTGTGCAAACGCTCGCAACAAGTCACAACATGTTGGGTCTTTAGATGAAAATGCAAAGGTTGATTTCTTGTTCGCATGTATTTATGTGAAATGGTGTGCAAACGCTCGCAATATGTTGGGCCCAACAATGTTGCGTCTTGTTGGCCAACAATGTTGCTATCGTTTGCACGGGCCTTAAGATTTTTTCACCCACGGTCGAATATAGCCATTTTGGCTATTTGTTAGGAACAATGTTCCCAAATTGAAAATATTAATTTTGTATAATTATTCACAAGTTGTAAAATATTCTACACGTTATTGGAGTCTCCCTTGTTGTTTTTTATCTGTTATTGGCCTAATATCATTCTGAAATTAGAATAAATAGGTCTTTTATGAAAATGTTATTGCTTTTATTTACGTTTTTGAGATACAGTGTATGCCTTACGCTAGTCTTGATAATTTTGGTATTAGTCTCTCAGCAACACAGTGACAATGTTCAATTTATAATTCAAATTAATTACAGTAATTTTTAAACAAGTTAACTCCAGTAAGGGAATCGTTGTGATCATTGCTTCTATCTTAACAGAATGCGATAGCTGGGGACTGTAAGGAAAGAGATAAAAAACTTCCTCTAAACATTTATCACCAGGTATCAGTTCTAAGAACAACAAACCGGTTCGAGGTCAGGTCAAGAGGTTTCTGCGCTTGTCTGACTATGATAAAAGAAGACAGCCGCTGTGTTTAGCAAATTCATCGGTATTTTAACGGCCGAAACTCGATAATATGTTAGCTGGAAACTTATCAGATAATGAGAAAAACAGGAAAGAGTCAAACGAATTGACCATTAACGTGGGTATGTGAAGTCTAAGTAGAAAGAAAAAAAAACTTTGCCGCATTCCACTTGCCATTTAATTGAAACGACTCAGTCTGGTGGTAACGCCGCAGCGGGAATATGGTCACGTGCCTTTTAAGTCTAGCAGTTTGCGGTTTTCCGTGGATAAACCTGTCGATAAATGTTAACATGGGTTCCTGGGGCAACATCTGCTAATGTGAAATTGGGCGTCACGTTAAGAGAACTACGTTTTCTTCAATTGGTAGCTTGTCACCAAAGTAGGTACATATCACAACGATGTAATGTATTGCTGGTTAACGATAATTTAATGAGAGAGGTGGGCTCGTCTTTCATATTCCGGACCCGAAATAATTAATGTCCATAAAACAAAAGAACAAAACCAATCTAACAATAGCTAATTAGAGTAACAATGGTTTTTTTTGTCTTGCGCCATTTTAGTCCGGCATATGAAAGTCTACCCGGATCCTTTTCGTCCACTAGCATGGCATCGAGGACTAGAGTGCTTTCACGTGATGTCACGGCGGCCATATTTGTGTACCTAAACAATGAAACGGTGGCCATGTTGGTGTACGGACTAATCCTCCGGGAATTGAGCGCCATTATCATGCAAACGTTTTCTTTTGTTTCGGTGGAAAAGCAAGATTGCTGATCACGTGAGTGAAAACACTCTATAGGCCTTTTTCGATATATAAAAAATTAGCTTGAAAGAGAGGTTTAGAGGACAAAGTCAAAGGAAAGTGGATGATTGGTAAATATTTTTCACATTCCAGCGTGTTCCTATTGTTTTTGTCCTAACTGCCTCACTAGCTGAATAAATGACCTATTGTCTTATTTCTTACCTCGCCGCTGCGGCATTTACCACTAGCGTAGTATTTTTGTGTTTTTCCTTTCCAAGAGCAATTTTATTTCGTCATTAATTTATGGTAATTGGGATTAAGACAAAAATTTGGTTTTATCAACGGAGTTGATAATGTAAATTGGCCACCGTACAGAGATTCAGCACGACTGGAGCCCCATGACTATGGATTCCTGTGCACGATTGAGATGTTAGTGTACTGTTCAGGGGTCTTGCGCGATAATTAGAGAATTACATGCCTCAAGGTTACTACTCTCTTTAGGGTTGCTTCTTATTGCATTTCTCATCCCTTGTCCTTTTTATTAGCCAAGCCGCCGTCATTTTCGCAAAATATTCTGTCATCTATGGAGTAATATTTGTCACCAGTCTTCAACCGTCTTTTGCAGGCTGTGCACGTAAAGCAGGACACGTGGTACACTTTTTGTCGCACCCTGAAAACTGCATCAAAGGCGGGAATCTGTTCAGCACATCTTGCACACGTACGAGAGCTGCCATACAACCTGCAAATAATGCAAACCAGAAACCCATAAGAGTTGAAACGTGTAACGGCCCCTTTTGTGCTGGAAAACAAGCTTCTGAATATTCAATTTGCTAAGTACCATATTTGGAACAACAAGAGCGAGGGGTTTCCAAATATGGTACTTAGCACTGAAACATTCAACCACTCAGTTTGCACTGAATATTCGGAAGCTGTGAACGCGAGTTACATGTTCCAACCCTTATGGGTTTCTGTGCAAACTGAATTACTTTATCCCCTTTTTCGATAAACCAGCGTTATCTTTAGCTGATCCTCAGCTGTGGTTGTTTTTCAACATTTTAATGAAGGGAACGAGATAACGTTTTCGGAAGTATCAATTAACATAAGCTGTTCAAAAAACGTTTCCCTGATCTGCGCGGCTTCAGAAATTACCATGCTTTAGATGCGATGCAAACTTTTAAGCGGGGCGCCGGGGAATGACAGTTGAGCGAAGCAGGCGAATGATATAGATACTTGCTCGTCGATTCGCGGCCTGCAGCTGTAGACAGTCCTAACTCGCTTTTTTAATGATGTAATACTCGTGTACTAGTAATTGTCAAAACCCAATAACTCAGATTCTTGTGGTATCGTCGACAAGTGTTTTTCCGAACACCTGATCATCCTAGCCGTGAATAAAATTTCATTCCATCAACAGGCAAAATTTACAACGTAATTTAAAGTAAAAAGTGTAAATGAAATATGAACGCCCTTGACATGAAAAATAAAAAAAATTCATTTCACGTTAGTAAGTTCTGGCACTAGAATGAGTTATCACAACTGACAGTTAATTTCCATCCAGAGCAATTGACAGGCTGCCGTCTCAGTTACGCCATTGCTCCATTTTAGGGGGTAGTCAAGCTAAAGCTCATAATCGAGAGGAACGTATAGACAGACCGTCGCTGAACTGAGTCACCAAGAATCGAACCACACTCTCTAACTTCCGAAAGAGTCGTTCAAATCAACTGAACTTTGCCAGCCCTTGAACATTAGCTACAGCCGCTATCGATAATAAACAAGAAAATTGGACGAAGATTCAAAGATGCTTTACCTCATGTAGTCATATCTGCATAATATGGCGGTACCTTTTACAAAACACGACTTTCCAACTTGCTCCAGAACAACTCCGCATTCGCAACATTTCAGACATGTCGTATGCCAGAATTTGTCCACTGCTTTCAGAAGGTACTTTTCCTTAATAGCAGTCATGCAACCTGCACATGTTTGCACTGAAGAACTCATCGTTGAAACACTCACTTTTTGTCGGTGATCACAGGTAAATGAATCAAGAACTTTTGCCATAGAGTGAAAAACTGCGAAATTCAAACCATGGAGAGACTTGTTTTTCGTCAACAACAAACAAGCAGTCATCACAAATCTGGTGCACCCTTTCAACGAATTACAAACAAAGCAATTGCAAGCTATAAACAAAAGCACCTATTTTGAACGAATAGTGAATTATCTTTCTCAGTCAAGTGTTTTTCCCCGTAAGAAATTTGGGTATTCTTGAAATATTGCTGTTATCTCAGATTTATTTGCTGAAGCGCTGATGTGCGCATTTCCTGCTCATTTTGGGACAAAAATGTAAAAAAAATAAAGAGCATGGATTTTTCCTCTTGACTAAATTCCTCCCTTCGGTTTTTTTCGCGTTTTAATTAAATTCTGAAGAGCGACAATCGCGAAAACAACGCAAAACGTCATGACCACCTGCTAAAATTTACTAAACATGACCGTGGAATGCATATAACAATGAGAAAACGTAGCCTTTTCGAAGGAAGAGAACCGCCAAGAGTACAACACCGAAGATATATTGAAGTTTTCAAAGTAAGGACTCGCCTCCTCTAGAATAAAATTCACATATCTTTTAAGTGTTTTGTTCTCTTGAAGTCCTGTTGGAAGAGAAACGAATTTGACGCAGTTGAAGCTGAAGAAAATCGCAATCTTGCTTTCAAGTGCTTTGTTTGTGCTCGTTTGAGTGCATCTGAAAACATAACGGACGTGTTCGGCGGACAAGAATCGAAGAACGGAAAAAACAAGACTTTTTTCTCTCGCTAAAAGGTAGTTTGATAAATATTTTTCTTCGTAAAATTATCTTCTGATCGCAAAATAGGATGTCACCGTAATTTGAACCCGGTTCTGACGGCATCTTCATTTCCATCTGCAAAAACTACGACTAAGTGCTGTGCGAGAAGATCTTTCAAATGAAGGTTCTATATTAACCTACGATCAGGCTCTATTTTCGTTACGCGAGGGGACGAAGTGAGCGCCGACTTAAGAGGACATAAGAGCGTTGCTCAATTGGGCCTGATCGCAGGTTAGTTCGGTATCGGGTTGTCGCAAAAATGAGATCATTAGAGACGTTAAGATAGCCCGGTTCCGGGTACGGGTACGGGTACAGGTACGGGTACGGGTAGGACCGTACCCGTACTCGGTTACACGGAAAAGCGGGTGACATCAGGTACGATCTGAAGCAAGATGGCGGCTCAGAAGATAAGGTTGGCTATTACGATTATGTTTTATATCGTGTTTCATATGCCATCTGAACATCGTCTGAAATAAGCCGAAAACATTATGTATCAGATTTAATTGACTTTTTTTGTCTTTTCTTACAATATACTACAAATATTCCTTAGCCTCAAAAATGGAAGAAGCCTCCTTTACTTCTATCAAAACGTTTTAATCAAGAAGTATCCTTTCAAGTCAACATAAAGTATGTAATTTTAATTTAGGTTTTTTTCATCGTGGTTCATGACCTGTTGTATTTTAAGTCTATTTCAAATGTGTCTCAACTAAAATTTCGCGAAGAGACTACACCACAGTCATGCATGTTTTGGTAAGCAGCACGACCTTTTGACAAGCAAAAATTTCTCCACATTTGTGCCTCAACAAAACTTTTTCGTAATCCCAAAACGCTTCAAATCAGAAAAACAATTGTTTATCCAAGAATCTGGATACTATTCTGGTCTAATAAGCAAAGTTAAAGACCATAAAAACTTACCCGTTTCTCCATTTTTACCGGGCGCGAACTCACGTGTAGACCACTGATTACCCCGGGAAAACGTGTAGCTTTTACGGGAAGGACGCGGTCACGTGATCATTTAATGAGTTCAAAATGGCACTAGCCGTACCCGTGCGTGAAAATCGGGGTATCTTAAGGTGTCTATTGTCTTGTCTCGAACCTGTGCTTTAAGATAATGACTCACTCCCCTTAGTGTGTTCGTGACGTTGTCAGCGGACTCTCATCAATGCAGATTTTTCGCTCAACGCGACCTGCAGTGGTCTTGGGAGTTATGCATTTTATTGGGCACGCTAATTTAAGGAGTTAACAATTGTTTAATTAAAGTAATTCCTGTCCAGTTGTTCGTTATAGAGAAATTGAGATGGTCAGTTTCCTTTAGAGCCACAGGCCCAAGACCCACCTGAACCCCCTACCCTACCAAGTGAAAGATAACATTGGGGCCCCTCAGAAATTAATTTCGAAGACCGAATAATTTCAGAGAATCACTTTCTCAACCAAAATTTGTGGTATAATTCGCTGATTAGAATTGACAACCGCCCCGTTTACTACCCTGAGTGGCATTGTGCAGGTATTACTATGGTGAAAGATTTGAAGGACTATTCCAATAATTTTCTTTCTCTCACAGAATTGCAGACTAGGTATGGAAAACACACAGCTTTGTACCCAATGATCATAAAAACGAGTATGAAAGATTTTCAACTAAACTACTGAAAGCTCAAAAAGCAAACAAACTAGTTTACACAAAACTTATATCCAGGAAAATTGTACCTCCTAGGCAGGCTCAGCAGAAATGGGTAACGGAATGCGGCATAGAAGTCGAAGAATGTATTAAGTGGCATGATACTTACCAACTAGCTTTTAAGTGCTGTACAAGCACAAGACTTCTCGAATTCCAGTTCAAGGTTTTGTACAGACGAATAGCAACTAACGAATTCTTAGTTAAAATCGGCCTACAAGACGACCCAAACTGCTCCTTTTGCAAAGATGAACCAGAAAAATTTAGTCATCTCTTTTGGTCCTGTCCCAGAGTGACCGCTTTTTGGACCTTCTTAATACAACGCTTTATTTCGTCTCAGATTATTCCAGAAAACTACCAATTCAATCTTCTTATAGCATTAGGTTTGATGCCAGACTCCTCCAAAAATCATTGTCAAATGAATTTTTGCCTCCTTTTAGCAAGACATTATATCTGGATTTGTAAAAACAATAAAACGCTACCAAAGGTAGAAGCCTTTTTCAGATATCTATGTCGACCTATCTATTTGAACAAAAGACTGCAGGCACCTTACAAACGAAGTGGGAATTACTGAAAACTTTAATTTAGAAAACCGCTCTTTTTTCTTGCTTCTTTTACTTTGATAAGTCCCTAAACCAACAAATCCTTCACCGCCTTTTCGCAACAGCCTTGCAACCGACAGCCCTTAAACTTTAATGCTTTGATTTTCTTTTCAGTATGGGAAGCAATGTATACTGTTTTACTGTAAATATTTAAATGTCTTTCCTGTCAGTAAGTTGTTTGTTTTGTGTGTGTGTGTGTGGAATAAATAAAATAATAAAAATAATAAAATAAAATAAAAACATTGGGGCCCCTATAATGATTTTTTTTTCTTTGAAGCGAGTCCTAGTAATGTGACGTTCAGTGCTGCTAGCAGATCTCAAGCACGTTGTGCGTGGCAGATATCACGTGTGCTTTGTTTAGAGACTTCCTTTTTTTTCCCAGCGTCATCTGTTGCAATAAGGTGAAATACCGCGCACGTGATATCAGAGATGAACAGCTGTAATTAAGCAAACCTTTTCTTCTTTAAAATTCACGATTTTTGCACGTAAACTATTTATCATCGACACGCGAAGTGTGATTGGACGAGGAGGGGGGCATCTAAACAGATGTAATCTTTTGTAAAATTGACTAATTATATAAGGCAGGAGATTAACGAAGAACTTGAAATCCCCATCTGCATCGCGTCTAGCTGATTAATTTTCTGTGTGAAATTAGAGGAAATGATAATTTGGACAGCCAGGAACTGCAGAAGGAATATGATAACATACCAAATTAACTAACCCTTGAAACTATGGAAGTGAAAGAGGCACAATCACAAGGTAAAAGGTTCAATAACGAGCTGATTACGTACCACAAGACATTGTACAACATAAGCCTGGTCTTCCTAGCTTTGGGCATTGTGGAAAACATCCTTGTATGCTTAGTTTTATGGAAAGCCTCCAAGGTGAGAGCCCCTCATTCAGTTATCAAGCTATCCAGCTTCTTTCTTTTGCAGTTGGCAATCACAGACTTAGTTTTCAGAGCTGTTAATTTCTTTCGCCAGACATCAAAGAGAGAACGTTTGGAGTTGGGCACGGTAGAATGTAAGATCGTTATATTTTCTTCCTTCACTTGTGCTGCCATTACATTCATTCTTCTCGCAGGAATCGCAGCCGATCGATACATTCACATCATATTTCCAATCCGGACTTTCGGTAGTAAACCTAAAAAATATTTGATTATGGTTTTGATCTGGATTTGTGCTATGGCGATATGCTCAGGCTTCATCATCAGTGCAACAGTCTCCAAGAAGCCACCTCCACATGGAAGACGCCCGATGGAAAACGCTTGCCCAAATTCGACGTGTAATAACACCCGCCACCCGATGGATTACAGAGAACCTCCCCAACATTGCATCCCAGGAACTTCCCGTGACTCGACCCGAGAGATACCTTTTACAATTTATTTTTCATTAGCGTTCTTGGTGCCACTGTGTGTAATTGTATTTTCCTACACCAAAATAATAAGTTCTCTCCAGCAAAAGACTAAGGCGAGTGATCTTGGAAACAGAAGCACCGCAAGAGCGCAATTACGAACCATTAAAATATTTATCATAGTTGTACTCAGTTTTCTTTTCAGCTGGGCACCAATAATGATTCTCGATATGATCGAGTCTTATCGTAAGAAAGAAGGAACAATTTCTATCGGGGTCTTTCCCGTGCGCCCGTTATTTGACTGTATCACACAAACAAGTTCGATTTTTAACCCTCTCATATATGCGCTCGGCGATGCAAACTTCAGAAAGAGCCTTCGTTTGTTGTTTCATGTTGGGGAAAGGAGTAATGTAAATAACCGTGTTTCTCCCGTCGCTGAACGGACTATAGAGGCCAATTGTGACATTCACATTACTGAATTAACCAAGTTCCAAGGTTTGTAAATCTCGTTTGGATGAAGGACATCGATAAGAACAGGTTCTTTACTCTAAGTAAGGTTTATTCGTACTGCATTTCCCGAATCAAATGGTATGACTACCAAGAAATCATTGCCCAGCTAAAAGGATATCGAATTATTTACTTTAATTAGTACATCGTGTTAATACTATAGACCTTTGCCTTGCTTTTTTGCTAATGACAGAAATCGCTAATGTCAGATGAGTGCATCTCCAGATGATGATTCGCTAAAAACCCCGGTGAACTCGTTAAAAGATTAAAACAAAAATCCTGATTTCCGAATTTTAAAATGTATGAGTTAAAATGTTTAAAATGCTTTGTAAATGTACATAAGGAGCTCTTTGCTGTCATCGTTTACTTTGTACATGTATCATTAACATAAGAGTTTTCTCGTGCATAGAATTAGGACATCATGTTGTTTACAATTTGACTTCAAAAGTTAAAAGAACTTGTCAAACTTGGTTAAATCTCCTAAGTATTTTAAGCGTTTTAATTTTAATAACGAGCCAGATATTGGCCATCAAAAAACTGATAACCTATTATTGGGTGGCAAAAGCATCATTGCTTAGGGATGATCTTGCGTATATTGCTTTCAAATTTTCAGAGATAGGTTATTATACAGTGCGCTTTCAGTATTCAGTACTTTAGTTTATTCTTGGTTTTTTAAATTTATTTTTATTTATTAATTTTTTTTTCAATTTAACATAACAGAAGTTTACATTGCACACGATACATATAGAAAAGAAAAAGAAAACAAATACAACTAATGATCTGACATGCAAGCCAAAACAGGTTGGTTGACTGATTAGAAAACGTCGGCCTTGTGCTTATTAGCCAAACAAATGTAAACAAAGTTATTCCCCAATTCTTTGATTGCACCTGACTTGAATGAAAGATAGCGATAAAGCCTTTTGGGAATTGACTCTGTTATGCAAAAGGTGAGGTACATCCTCCTATTGTTTTGGCACCAACATGGCCGTCTTAGCACGTTAGTGTAATCAGAGAATTGCCAATATTCTAAATGGAGAGGTGAATTTTAAAAAAGAGTGATAACACTTTAAAGTTTGTTATCACACCAGGCGTGATCTCTGCGTATTGCTTTTCAGTCTTCTCTCTTAGCGCCTTCTTCTTCTTTTTTTTTTGTGTGGAAAATCATCCACGCGCAATGCAAAGCCAAATGCCTCGCGATTTGTACTTCACAGTCCAATATAGGCTTCCGCATCGCAGCGGAAAAACGTGTTGGACTCGCGAAACGTGATAGGTTCCCTCATTTTACTACGTGACAAAGTCCGTAAGTGAAGACGAAAAGCTTGGTTGATTATAACAGGATAGTGCCCAAGCGCTAGAGGACACAAGTTCATCATCATCAAACGTGGCGATATATATATTGTTGTACAGAAAAAAAATAATTAAAACTGGACATTAACGAGTTGGATTTGAATGAGGTTGGGTACGGTTCAGAATTTTCTTTGATCACTGGTTGGTTTTGTCTTGACTGAAACCGAACTAATCTACTTTACTTTGCTTTACAGTCCACCATTATCTTTTGCTTTTGCAAAGTTCCAGGATTTCAGGGATTTCCGCAATTTTAGATCAGTTTAGGCACAGGGTCTGGAAGGGGTCTCGCGTGATCCGTGAATTGATCCCAAAAAAAGACCGTGAATCAGGAAAACTGAAGAAATTCATCTGTGATTCGTGAATAATATATTAACCGTGACGCGTGATCCTTCAAAGTTGTAGTGTGTGAATCGAGATTTCTGCCTTTATTATGTCGTGAACATCAGTCAACCCTACATGAATACATGTAATTTGTCTGTCAAGGTGGTTCGAAACAGGTCTTCTGTCATTGTCACGTACTAACATAATCTACCATTGCAATGTTTCGTACTTGACCTCTGTTGACTTAGTTGTAGTTCACATGAACTGAGATGAGAGATGCGTTGAGAGACGACATGTCATAATCATCCGTACAGGTCACTGCCAATCAGAGGTTGGTTTCGTTGGAAAATGTAACACGTGTTCAGGTCCGGGTCGCCTGGACGTTTTCACATGCGAATTGTTGCAATGACGAGCACCAGAGTAATGGTACTGTTTAAACTAACTCGAACTTTTTGACAGGTTTTTAACATCATAGAATAATCAACGACCACGGAAGTTTTGAAGTTACAAAACAAAATGTGAAAAAGAAGAATTGTAGAGCTACGATGTAACAGCCATGAAGTTAATTTATACTTTATCAAAGTCAAACAAAGAGCCAAGAATTGTTGGGATATGGATTTCCGGAATCGTTGATTTCATCACCAACGTTTTGTTGCCTTCCCATCTCAGGGTCAACTGATAAGACCCAGGGGCGGATCCAGAAATTCAAGAAAAAGGGGGCCGAAGAAATTGCGGCAAGAGCGCAAACTCCCCCCCCCTCCCCCCCACATGCCCTCTGTCCGAAAAATTAACGTTAGTCAAGATGCTCCTTACAGCATTCTGGGAGCATTTGTGACAAAAACGTAAGTCTATATAAAACGGATCATTCGACGATTTCTTTGTTTTTCTCTGTACATTCCAATGCCAGAGGCCGGGGATTTTGGAAACTTAACAGTTCTTTTTTAAAAGAGACTGAATACGTAAGCCAGATTAAATCAACCATACAGAAAACTGAGGAAGAATACGCAAACGACGATCCTGTTGACCCTAGCTTGCTGTGGGAAATGGTGAAATTGAAAGTGAGAGAGGTCTATTAATTTTGGCATAAAGAAAAAGAAGAAAATGGCATCCTGAGAGCAGAACGAAATCGAACAGTCAATAGCAATTTTAGAAAAACGTATATCTGACGCTTCAGTAGATGACTCTCAAAAACAAAATTTGTGGGTGCAACTAGAAACAAAGAAACAGGAATTAGAAAGAATAGTTGAATACCAAACAAAAGGAGCGATTTTGCGATCGAAATCTCGATGGTATAATGAAGGTGAGAAAAACACGAAATATTTTCTGAATTTGGAAAAGAGGCACTGTAAACAAGCGACGATAGCCCAGCTCAAAATAGATGACAATGCTTTTGCCCTTTCAGATAAAGAGATATTAAGTCAATGTGAAACGTTTTATAAGGACCTATATTCTACCAAAACAGCAAAGGAATATATCACAGCTTTCACTTTTGCGCCGCATCACAATGAAAAGGTTTTGAATAAAGAAGAACGGCTGTTATGCGAAGGGCTAATCAATGAAAAAGAAGGCGGCCTGGAGGCTCTTAAAAACATGACCTCTGATAAAACACCTGGGACGGATGGATTGCCATGTGAATTCTACAAAGTCTTTTGGAGGGATGTGAGTCAAATTTTAATTAGTGCTTTAAATTACTCTTACGATGCTGAAAAGCTTTCAGTCTCACAAAGACGTGGTGTTATCAAGCTGATTCCAAAGAAAGATACGGATCCTAATTTGATAAAGAATTGGCGACCACTCACGCTCTTAAACTGCGATTATAAGATTGCAACTAAAGCTATAGCAAGCCGGATAAAAAGTATGCTCCCTAAGCTTATATCACATGACCAAACAGGCTTTATCAAAGACAGATTTATAGGGGAGAATCTACGGCTTATAGACAGCGTTATCAAATGTACAGCAGCAACTGAAGATATTCCGGAACTTCTCCTTTTTCTTGACTTTGAAAAAGCTTTTGACTCTCTCGAATGGCCTTTCATTCATAAAACCCTTGAGCATTTTGGTTTTGGACCAACTCTCATCAAATGGGTAAAAGTGTTTTACTGTAACATTGAAAGCTGTATCCTTAACAACGGATGGTCGAGTAATTTCTTTAAACTCAGCAGGGGAGTAAGGCAGGACTGCCCGTTGTCACCTTACCTTTTCATTCTTGCAGCAGAAATAATGGCCGAAACCAAGAGAAAATTAGGGGACAGAGAAGGAGGCTCCCGGTCCAGCCCTTGGGATATGTCATGTCCACGAAAGTTATTTTTAGACGAGCGGAAGTCTTCCGAGACGTCCGCATGCAGGCCAACCTCGGTCCGATGTTTGAAAGAAAATATATATTCATCAGCCTTCCACGTGCGCCATCATTTTCTCTTATCACTAAGAACCTTAGAGCGCGGCAAGACTGCATGCGGACGTCTCAGAAGACAGACTTCCGCTAGAACAAAGACTTCCGCTCGTCTAAAAATAACTTTCGTGGACATAACATATCCCGGCCAACGCCTTGAGCCTCCCTCTCTGTCCCCTCATTTTCTCTTGCCGAAACCTTTCGCAAAAGCACGAAGATCAAGGGCATAACTGAAAAGGACACCGAGATTAAATAGAGTCAGTATGCCGATGATACAACACTTGTTTTAGACGGTTCTGAGGAATCTCTAAAAGAGTCTATAGAGCTTTTGGATAGTTTTAGCAGGGCATCTGGCCTCAGACTCAATAGAAAAAAACAAGCAGGCCTTATGGATAGGCTCCAAAGCGAACGCGCCTCTTAAGCTATGCCCTGACGCTGACTTCAAATGGCAAAGAGAAAAGGTTAAAACTCTTGGTGTATGGCTCTCGACAACATGATCCAGATATAACCATGCTTCAGAATTACAATGAGAAACTAGAAAAAGTAAGAGCGATTTTAGGTTGCTGGAAATTTCGCAGGCTTAGCCTTATAGGGAAAATCACGGTAATAAAGAGTCTTGCTGCATCTCAATTAGTATATATTCGTTCCTCTTTGGGAACAAATGAAAAAGTATTGAAGGAAATCAATAAAGTTCTCTATAATTTTTTGAGGAGCGGTAAAGGCGATAAAATAAAAAGAAATGTTGTGATAAACGATATCGCAGAAGGAGGAATAAAAATGATAGATAGATTCTTTCAATAAATCCTTAAAAGCCACTTGGATCAAAAAGTACCTTCACATTAATAACCGCGGTAACTGGAAAACCTTTATTGACTTGGAACTCCAACAGTATGGAGGAGACGTACTATTAACAGGTAATTTGAATAAG
Source organism: Montipora capricornis (assembly GCF_036669925.1). Classification (NCBI taxonomy): domain Eukaryota; kingdom Metazoa; phylum Cnidaria; class Anthozoa; order Scleractinia; family Acroporidae; genus Montipora; species Montipora capricornis. The sequence goes on from NC_090884.1 coordinate 45,615,683, forward strand.
AAGGATATTTCAACTGAGCTTGACCACAATATCTTGCCCCTTTGTTAAGGAAAATTCTGGAAATCTGGAGTGAAGTTTTTTTTGAGGCAAAAGTGTCATCTGAGGATCATTTGTTGTCGTTGCCATTGTGGTACAATTCCTTGATACGGATCGGTAATAGACCTGTTTTTTACAAAGATTGGTACGCTAAAGGTGTAACAAAGGTTGAACATTTATGGGACAACTCCACCAGCTTTCTCACTTGGACTGATTTTCAAAACAAATATAACCTTAAAATCAGGTTCCTTGACTACTTTGGAATAGTTTCTGCAATCAAAAGTCTTCATAAAAACGAAGTATACCACAAATATGAATGTATGTTTACGAAATTTCTAGAGTGTGCAAAGCCAAATAGACTTGTATATAAGATCGAAGTTAATCTCTTTCGAAAGTGCGCAACCTCATTCATGTCAGGAGAAATGGAGCAATGATCTTAACCTCCCACAAGATGAAAAGATTGATTGGAGCGCAGCTTACCAGTTGGCCTTTCAATGTACCAAAAGCTCGAAACTCATAACCTTCAATTTTAACATGCCGTTTGGCAACCAGTAATTTTCTTAAAAAGATAGGAGTAGTAGAAAGCGAAAAATGCTCTTTTTGCCAATCCGAAACAGAAAATGGAAGTGTGAAAACACCAGAACTTTTTGGTATAGTGTGTTTTCGTGGCTGCAAGATTGTCAGGTTATTGATGTTTTATTGCAAGAAGATACTGCGTTGGATCTGAGGCCAGATAACCTGACTGAAAACAAACTCCAAATAA
>NC_090884.1:45621481-45623981 GCF_036669925.1 Montipora capricornis
GGCAAATATGCTAGTTTTAAGAACATCAAATTTCCAAGGGGCAACTATCAGACCGATAGTTCCGAGACATAAACACTCTATTGTCTTTATTGTTCACTACTAAATTTTCTTTCGCGCGCCAGCTCAAAAATCATGTTGAATTATTTTCAACTTTATTAGGCGAAAGCCGTGTCAGCCAATGTAAAATTTGAAAAAGAAAACAAACAAAAACCCTCTTAATACAATTTCGATTGTTTATTTTCCATAAGGCCGCTTGTTTACAGAGGTATTTTCAGCGGACGACTACTATCCATCCGAGTATTTTCCTCGGACGGGCACTATGTGTTGATAGTGTCTCTCCGCGGACGAACACTATCGCGTATCCATTATCCATATGAAACTATATTGAGTAGATATATATATAGTTATAGTATATATATATATATATAGTTAAGTGTTCGTAAGGAAAAGCGACGAAGAGACAAACTCTTGACTGTTCTGGTCGAAGTTTAATACGACGTTTCGGCCGTTCGGCCTTCTTCAGGTTAAAAATTAAAAACTAAAAAAACTATTTACAATGAGTGCAAATCACAAAAACAGCAGCTTATATGTACAGAGCAGAAATATTGAAATTAAGAAAACGAAACAAAACAAAGGTCAAATCTACAAGGTGACATGGATTGGACAATCAAAGACAAATAAAGAACTATAACAAAGGTCTAAACGCCAAGGTGACATAGATTTAACAATCAAAAACAAATAAAGAACTATAGGTGACATATCGATAAAAATGCATCGTATTGGGAAAATGTCAACTCACAACTACTCAATTGTAGTAATTAATACAGTGTTTCGATCTAGATTCCCGCCTTTTATTAAGACCATGAGGATTAAGGGTAAATAATTGCGCAGTCCAATAGGCCTCCCTTCCTTATATGGCATTTAAAGGAAGACACGTATGTGGAAAGATGACCATTTATAAATACTGCAGGCAACACACAGTTTAATTAAAAAGCCCTGAAGAGTGGAAGCCTAAAGCCTCCACGAAACAGGCCTGTAGGCAAATGTCAAACGACTAGTCCCATTCATTGAACTATATATATATATATATATATATATATATATATATATAACAATGTTTTTCTACTCAATATAGTTTCATATGGACTTTAATACAGGTCTGTTTCGTAGACCAACAAGGAGTTGGGCCACTCATCAGTTAAATTCCATGTACACTGTAGCATCGCTGGGGTTTATATACATCAGTAGCGTGATCGTTACAAGATTCAATTCTTCATGTTTTTCATTCGCTATAATTAATCAGTTGATTAACGGGATGGGTTTCATTTCTTCATTCTACGGTCTATATAAATAAGCCTGCATCATTAACTTGATCCCTCTGATTAGCTGATGCCTAAGTTGGTGTTTGCCTGTGAATCGTTAGTCGATCCTTAGGTTTAAGGCTATGAAGGGGTTTAGGCTTTCCCATCCCACCCGTGAAAGAATCCCGGGATACTCACGATAGGCCAATTCACTGTCTCGATAGCTGCGTTGCCAGCGTGGTTGTCCTGATGGTGTAGTGGTCATCACACCCTACCGGTATTCAGGGGGACGTGGGTTCAAATCCCGCTCAGGGCAATTCTTCATGTTTTTCATTCGCTATAATTAATCAGTTGATTAACGGGATGGGTTTCATTTCTTCATTCTACGGTATATATATATATATATATATATATATATATATATATATATATATATATAACAATGTTTTTCTACTCAATATAGTTTCATATGGACTTTAATACAGGTCTGTTTCGTAGACCAACAAGGAGTTGGGCCACTCATCAGTTAAATTCCATGTACACTGTAGCATCGCTGGGGTTTATATACATCAGTAGCGTGATCGTTACAAGATTCAAACTTGAATATTCAAACTTATTACCGCTCCATTATTGTTGAGCACTATTCCGGATTTATCAGTGTGGAACTCACCTGAAGTTATATATATATATATATATATATATATATATATTATATTATATATATATATATATAGAGAGAGAGAGAGAGAGAGAGAGAGAGAGAGAGAGAGAGAGAGAGAGTAGGAGAGAAACCCATTTCAATGCACACCCCAAATAATCTAATACTAGTCGGGTGTGATCACCACTACACCACCAGGACAACCATGCTGGCAACACAGCCATCGAAGAGGTGATTTACGTGGTTAAGGCGTGGGCCTCCCGGGAAATTTCTTTCAAAACATTTATTCAGTTAAAAATATGATTATTTGGGGTGTGCATTGTCAGGGTTTCTCTCCTACACTTTCTCTTATATATATATATATATATAACTGCATATATATATATATATATATATATATGTTGAAAAATACGATGATGCCATGCCTCGTATAATATTAAATAACTTATGAAAACTTCTTAAGGCAAATTGATTATAATGAACGTCAAACGTTTCGCCGGTTAGGGCTTCATCAGTGACTGATAAGTTATTTTACAAGACA
>NC_090884.1:45633981-45653981 GCF_036669925.1 Montipora capricornis
ATAAATGAATTTGCATAATACAATGCAAACCTAGACAATAAGAATAAATAGTAAGTTAAAGGTAACCAGCAAGAATGCGCATACGGCGAAATTACCACGATTCGTTGCAAAGAACTAAATTACATGGTATATAGTGATGCCCTAATTAAGTATTATAGCGGACATCGTAATCCCTCTTAAGTTACTTTAGATCGCCTGCGAGATCCGGTATTTTCCTCGTTAGCCAACCACATGTCCCCATTTTTACCAAGGTTGGCAGCTGAGCGAATTCCACGCAAAGATTCCAAGATTCGCGTCGTACGCGATATACCATCCAACAAAAATGGCGAAGGATGTTGAGAAAAACGCGTATATACATTTTGTGGACGACAGTGACTTCAAGGAAGTGAGCGCAGTAGGAAAACATAAATCGAAAAAGAATCGTAAAGCTGATTTTGGAAACATGAAAGGAAAACTTGAATCAAGCGTCCGATAAAAATTTTTGAACCCGTTTCATCGGATTCAAGTCAATTTGCAAAGCACGTATGTTAAATATAGCTGTCTCTTTAAAAAATTGTTTAACACGGTTTCGTATATGGCACAACCTTGAATGTGGTATCATCGAAAACTAGACAGTTAAGCGATTTCAGTCATAGATATTTGAAACCTGTATCTTGAAAGGATCGATTTTTATTAGCGATGAGAACTTAATTGGTAAACATTGGCAATTCGCAGACTACGGTCAACAAGTAATGTATCGCTGACTTGGTTAACGCGTTCTTGATTTTCTTCGCGGGATTTAAATATGACGACTCAATTCTTAGATATTCATAGAGTGGAGAGAAAGATCTTTACAACAGTACCAAACATGAAAGGAAAACTTGAACAGACAGTGCGATAAAAATTTTTGAACCCGTGGTATCGGATGGAAGTCAATTTGCAAAGCGCACATGTTAAATATACCTGCATCTTTCAAAATTATTAAACTCGGTTTCGTACATTAGACAGTCTTGAAATTGGTATCATTGTAAACAACACAGTTAAGCAATTTGAATGATATATCTTTGCACCTTGTATCTTGAAAGGAACGAGTTTTATAGGCGACAGAATTTTGTACAAAATGAAATATCGCAGACACCAAGTAACATATTCCTGACTTGGTCAACGCGTTCTCGATTTTCTTAGCGGACTTAAACTATGGTGACTTAATTCTGTGATATTCATAAATTAGACAGCTAACGCTTTCAAACGGTACCACACATGAGAGGAAAATTTCAATTGACCGCGCGATAAAAATTTTTGAAACCGTAAGATCGGATTGAAGTCAATTTGCAACGCACGCGTGTTAAATATAGCTCCCTCTTTCAAAATTATTTAACACGATTTCCTGCATTAGACAATCGTAAAATTGGTATCAGTGTGAATTTCATAGTTAACCGATTTCCATGATATATGATTGCAAACGGTATCTTGACAGGAACGAGTTTTGGAAGCGACAGAATTTTGTCTTGGTATCATTGTAAACTAGACAGTTAAGGAATTCCAAGGATATATGTTTGAAACCTGTGTCTTGCAGACAATGAATTTTATCAGGCTATGAAACTCAATTTTGAAAACAGAGAATGACATCGTACAAAATTTGCCGCACTTTCTCTCCTCCCCAAAATATCCACGTAACGCGAGAAGTAACATTATCCGCGGGAAAATTGACATTATCTAAAAATAACCTAAGAGGGATTACGATGGGAATAGGGCCAATATGAGGGATTACTTCTCTCAACTTCATAATCTCTTGGTACAAGTTAAGAGGGACTCTCGAGCCAACAGCGCATGCCAAGGAGGATCCAGGATTCACAGGTTGACCAGAGACCAAGGACGGACAACCCCTGAATGACATTTTTCATCGGAGAAAAACATTTTATGCCTTGAGCGATATATATATATATATATATATATGTATTTATTAAATTCTCAACCTCGGATAATGCAATTCTCGTGCTCTGATTGGTTCACTCAATCTCGGTTATCAGCTCATATACCTTACTTTGACCTTATATGGTAAATGATTGCGCTTAGCGTTGCTAAACTAAAAACGTTTACGCCAGAAAGCGAAATTTCTTTCGGTATAAAGCAAAAGAAAAAGGTTTTTGTGGAAAGTTTGGATCACTTTCGAAGCTTAGAGATAAGCGAAAAGGTAAGAAATGTTTTTGTGATGAGCCTGCGTCTTTCTGACCACGAGGTATTACATGTACACAACATCGCATGTTCATCAACTTTTTTCGATTTCGCTAGGATTTTCTCTCTTTTTTCGCTCGTATTTCGTACTTCTAAACTTTTGGAGTTTAAGGAATTTAATAAAACAATTATTCCATTCGCGCTTGTTGGATATGAGAGTGGTTATAGCCATTAAATATTTATTTATTCCTACCCTGCGAGCAGAGTCTCTTTCGATCTTCCCAGATAAGTCGGGAAGAGGAAAGTAGACTCTGCTCGCCGCCTCCACATTCTTTGATTTGCCGCTCATCCAAAGAATTGGATGAGTCAGTCCAGCTTGATCTTCATGTCTCTCAATAGCTCGGGTCATCAATATTTCAGCGTGGTAAATTCCCATGAGTTTTTCCGTCTTATGTGTCGGTTACAGAAACTAGTCTGACAGAAACCTATAAATTTTTCAGTAAAAAAATGGAATAGCATTTTAAGAGTATGGACTATCTTGAGTTTCCAATGAAATGATTTCTTGATTGTCGAGTGTTTGCCAGAGTTGTTGGAAAATATCCCGACTGTTTGCTTTCAAATTGTGGCTACTGGTCGCGCGTGACTGAGCGAATGCATTTAAATTTTTAACGGATGCTCAATACGAAATGTGCAGGCGGGGAGAAGAGTCTACTTTCCAGACTTTCCTCTTCCCGACTTGTCTAGGAAGATCGAAAGAGACTGCTTGCAGGGTAATTTACTCCAAATTGCACTTGCAATCATATGATTACCTATACATTGCAATGCGTTCGCGATGATCACTTTCACTTGAGTGTAACCTACATACTGAAAGTTTCATAATAAATGTTTTGGTACCGAATACTAATTGAAAAAAAAACGTGATGATATTTGAGATGCACTTACTTGTCACTGAGATGACAGAAGGAGTTAAATATAAGAGAGTTTATGATTAATTACAAACGAAAATCATTTCGTTCTGTTCCGATCATTTGTAGATTTGCATACAGTTATTGACTCTGCTTTAGTAAATTGCATGCACATGGGATGATTAAAAGTAAACTGTTATTTTAGAGTTCTTTGTTTTCTTTTCATTTGTTTGAACGAAACGTACCGGTGATGAACATATTTCTTTGAAGAACCGAGTATGACAAACCGTACTTGTAATTGATGTCACTGGTTTTCAACACGGGTTTGAGGAGGTGTGAAAATAATATCACATCAATAAGAAACTAATATCCAACGTTTAATAAAGAGGCAGATGTAGCAGCTGAGCATATTTTTCAGCTGTGTATAAACAGCGGACTTAAACATGCTACTGCAAATTGAAAGAAAATTTGGTGCCTTTTTAATCAAGCTTAGGATATTGAAAAACTCGACAATCGGTAACCCAACCTCGGACAAAGGGCAAGGATACGAGTAGATACCAACTCAAAGCTAATTAAGCCGTTCACCGAGTTCAAGTCCTGCCCGTTGCACAGTTTGAAGATTGACTGATTTAACAAATTAAAGCTCTTGCATGAGAGCTGGTTCTGCCTTCTGGTTCACGCTAACTGGCCCTCAAAGGATTTGGATAGAGAACAGCGTAGGTTTACAAAGGCTGGCGAGATGTTGATGTATCGTAACATATTGTTCAATATTAACTGTGTCTTCTTAGCTGTAGGCACAATGGAAAACATCCTTGTTTGTGTAGTCATGAGCAGAGTCTACAAATTGAGAACATCTCGTTTCACTTCAAAGCTTTCCAGCTTCTTTATTCTCCAGTTAGCAATAACAGACTTGATCTACAGAGCTGTTAATTTTTTCCGCCAGATTTCAGCGAAACACCGCGTAGGATTAAGCATAGAACAATGCAAGATTACTATATTTTCCACGTACACTTGTGCTGCAGTAACAATTCTTCTTCTTGCAGCAATTGCAATCGATCGATACGTTCATATTTTATATCCCATTCGCAGTTTAAGTCTTAACCCTAGAACAGGTGTGGTTATGCTACTTATTTGGATTTATGCGATGTTGGTCTGTTCTGGATTTATCGTCAGTGCTACAGTCTCCGAGAAATTCTTCTCTCCTCGCCATCGAAGACGTTTCTTAAGAGAACCTCCAAGACATTGCACTCCAGGAACTTCACGAGCCTCAGACCGTCGTATATCTTTTACAATTTATTTCTTATTCGCTTTTATGGCGCCATTGTTGTGTATAATCCTTTCCTACAGTAGGATAACAGTTTTTCTGTGGCGAAAAACTAAGGCGACTGGTATAGTCAACAGAAATACAGCCAGGGCAAAGTTGCGAGCTATGAAAATGCTCGGAATAGTTGTCCTCAGTTTTCTCGTCAGCTGGGGACCGATACTGACTCTAGATTTGGTTGCGTCGTACACTCTCAAGGGAAGGAAAATCAAGCGTGTTGGGAATTTCCCTCTTCGACCTTTATTTCACTGCATTACATTAACGAGCTCAATTATTAACCCCATGATATACGCGTTCGGCGACGCCAATTTCAGAAGAAGTCTTCGTCTTTTGTTGCGTATTCGTCAGAGAGACAGCGTAAATATTACCCGCGTTTGTCCTGCAAGGCAGAAAACTGTTTGTATTCAAATGACTGCACTAAGCGAAAGGGTTTCCCCGGGAAATTTAGGCGTGCATTGCTGAGAGCATCGTCAAGAGTAATTTTCCGTTTGAAAGGTTTCAACTTGTTTTTAAAAGGTCACTATAGATTTTTTCGTGGAACTGTTTTTATGTGTCTCGCATATTCGTAAGTTACAGAGATGTTAATGTAACTCTAAACCTAAAGAGGAATGCATAACAACGATTACAGAAAGAATCGATAACAAAGAGAACGAAAGTAGCTTGAATAATCAAGGAACCTTAAGGACGGTGCTTACTAATTCAAAGGTGAATTTTGCGCGGTTTACTGAATATGCGGGAAACGCAGATATTAACAAGTGTTATTGAAATCCAAAAAGAAAATTGGGGGTAACCACGCAATTTTCGACGATAATTAATCAACAATATTTGTAAAAAGCTTTAAAATACAAAACAATATATGGCGTTCTTTTCCAAATTGAAGCTTAATGATCTCTGAAAAATTCATGGTTACCCCCAATTTTCTTTTTGGATACCAAGAGCACTTGCTAAGTTCTACTTTCTTGGCATAGTTTTGAACCGAGCAAAAATATCCCTGTATTAATAAGCACCACCCATAGGAAATCCGAGGATCTTCGAGATAGGTACCGTACTTAAATGTCAACTTGTAAATGCAAATTATATCTTGTGGGATGTTAAAATTATAGCTTCGATATGACTGAGCGTTTTTAGGGTACGGAACAGAGGAGACTAATGTTGAGCATGCGCCTCATCACCCCGAAAATCCCTTGAATTTCAGTCAAATTCATTCGAAACGCGGGAAGATGAGAAATGGCGGATGTAGTGCTGGCATCGTTAATATTCATCGCCTGTTTCCAAAAGGACGGCACACAATGAATGCAAAAATGATGAGTCATTTGAAAGACTTGGGCATTACCTTATCTTTATGACTGATACTGGTTCAATACAACGGGAAATACGGCGAAGAATCACAAATGAAGCCAAGATGACGAGTCGGAAGTGTGGCGATGAAGTGAAGAAATTGCAAGGAGCAGAGGATAGTTTTGCCTTCCTGGCGTTGTTTTTCCTTATTTAAGAGACTTCAACTCAGAATGGAGTGCTGCTTAATAATAAAGTAAGTCGCATTTAAATTGAAACGTGAGTTCACATTAAAAAATGTGGCTAAACTGGCGTTTGAAGCGCGGACAACGATAAATAGCTAACAAGATGGAGTTGAAAAATGACCGCTCATTGGCGAAGAACATCTCATTTCGCTATAAAGCTTCCCAACCTTGAAATTTTGAACAACATGCTCGAAATAGAGTCGGGAATTGTTCTGGAGAAGAAATAGGGCTGATTTTGAATCGTGAAGCGAACAGATTAAGCCAAGACGCAAGGCTTTCCTTTACGGGTGCTCCAGATTATTTAAATTTCCTTGGCAAAAAATATTTTGATTCCCTTATTCGAGACTTTTGTCATATGGGAATTCCCGCTTGCTGCAGTAAGCCCAACAACCAAAGAAAAGATTTGTGTAAAGAAATTGTCATTTAAAGTGGCAAGGCTCAACACAGCAGGTTCTGTGTGATACGATGTTGTCTACAAAGTGGCTCCAAATCTTGTTATGATATCATCTCACTCTGCCCCATTCTGTCTTTGACTTGGCAAACTTTAACGTCTGAAAATTAAACCACTGAAAAAGCATTAAATTTGAAGTCTTTTTCAATTTGTATATTGTCATATTGCCCTAAGCTGTGAAAGTTTCAAGTTGATGAAATTACGAGCACAAGAAATTCTAACTCGGAGAACGAGACTCATGTCGGCAGCTCATGCGTTCTCGTGGCCAAATCTTAGAAAATAATTCGTGATACGGGAATCGCCTTTAACAGCCGACACACAAATATCATAAAGCCCTGGCCAAACGAAACGCAAGTCATCGCAAGTCGACGCAAGTTTTGTTACTTGCGCTGACTTGCATACCGTTTGGCCACTCACTTGCATTCACTTGCGAAGACTTGCGACGACTTGCGTTTGATTTGAACATGTTCAAATTTTGGAGGCAAGTCCGCCCAACTTGCGTCTCGTTTGGCCACTCAACGCAAGTGGATGCAAGTTTTCGCAAGTCATTCGAACTTTTTTGGAAACCTTTTAGCCAATCTGATGCCGCTGTTTGAGCAGGAATCTGAAACTTTCGCGCTTTCCCTTTTGACAAGATGGCTTCTGTCACGGAGCAAAATTCGGAAAACTTAAGCCCCGAAGAGCTAAAAGAAAACAAGGATAGGGAGTTAAAAAAACATAAGAAAAACGAAAACCATAACAGGAGACCCAGTAGCGGTGCAAGTATAAGCAGCAGCTACAGTGAAAGTAGCAGCTCTTCCGAGTCTGAGCCTAGGAAAAAGAAAAAAAAACAAAAATTCTGCTACTTTTGCAAAGGACTTGCGCTCAACTTGCGTCGCGTTTGGCCACCCTATCGCAAGTGAACGCAAGTCTTCGCAAGTGAGAACTTGCGTCGACTTGCGATGACTTGCGTTTCGTTCCTTCTCTGTCTTTGTTGAACCCGTAAGTTACCAGAGAAATTTCCATTTGGTTTCAGTGTTGTACGCAACACCACCTTGGCAAAATATTAGAAGTACAGCATATTTTGATTTCGGCTCGACGGGCGAAAGATTCACGCTGTCGAAGTCCATTACTCGTCGCTTTTTTAAGATTCCAGATCTTTATGTTTCACCGCCTGTCTGGACGTTCCATTCTTGAGCTCCATGTGGGTATATTTTCTTTAAAGATGTACTAAAAAGCCATTCGCGTTACAATGACTTTCGACGCCATTACAGGTTAATTGTGCAGAGCAAGCTACGCATTAGCCCAGCCCCCTCAAACCTAACAAAATACCCACAGAAGACCCTATGCACAAAGACACCACTTAGCAGGGGAGTGACAGGCAAGACTTTTCCCGACAAGGAAAATTAAAAAACCCACGAAATGAAACCGAGATTCCGACTGGGTTTGGCAACCCAGTAATAATGCACAAACAGCGGTGACAAACATGAGATATTAACGCATCATTTGAAATTATCTTTTACTTGACGTTTCGTATGCTTTGGCATACATACCTCTTCAGAAGTGACGGTTAATACAAAATTGGAGTTTAAATATACAGGATCACTAAACTATTAACAATTAACTATTAAGTAACAATAGAGGCGGCAAAAACTCACAAAGACACAGCTTTTAGCTGCTGACATATTAATTTAAGGTCTTTTGATCAAAGATTTAAAGCCCACTTTAAATGAATGTGTCAGCAGCGAAAAGCTGTGTCTTAATTAGGTTTTGTCGCCTCTATTGTTACTTAATAGTTAATACTTAAGAAGTTATTGATCCTGTACTGTATATTTAAACTCCAATTTTGTATTCACCGTTACTTCTCAAGATGTATGCAGATGTAAGCAGATGTAAGCATAAGAAACTTCAGGTAAAAGATAATTTCAAATTTTAAATGATGCGTTTATATTTGATGTTTGTCACCACTGGTTGTGTGTTATTTCTGATAAAACTGAGATGGCCAAAGAAAAAGAGTGTGAACGGTTTTTCTTTGTTTTTAAATCCACATGTATGTTCCATAGGAAATTTTTTGCATGTCAATCATTGTCTTACGCACTCGCCAGGAAGGGAACCTCAGTATCACCTACGCGTACGATTTTCCCTCTAACTCGTTCCCAGTTTATTTTGAAAAAAGATCAAAGCGCTGAAGTAGACTGATGTATCAACACGATCTCTTCCTCAAATGAAGGATTATCCTTCATTGTCAGTTTGCCTTAAATGAAGTATTATCCTCCATTTTGATCACTCTGTTCACACACGAGACTGGATAAAATGTTTTCCCGCCACACTACAACGATCAGAAACGGCAGAAATGCTTATTATAAATGCATTTTTTAGCATATACCTATCGAGGCTTGTGTTTGAGCCCGTTATCAATTCGCTTCCCGCTTTTGCCCACCAAATTCTAGATTTATGGTTTACTCGACCTTGCTTAGGAATATACTTGTAATGGGACCTGTTAAAAAGAAGAAATCAGAATTAATATCTGTGACTCAGGGATAACACTGATCAGTGTGCTCAGGAAGTATACTTTGGTGAATGTCATCAAACAGCCAACAAGAGTGACAACACCATCAGAAACACTGATTGATTTATCAATAACAAGTGTTAAAAATAAGATCGCAAAAGCTGGAGTTTTTGATACCTGCATGGATGATCACAAGCTTAAATTAGCTATGCCATTATGAAATTATTCAAAGCAAGAGTACCTCCCAAAATCCAGCTAGTGTATGATTGGAAAAGAAGCCATGTAGATGATTTCGAGAGGGAGATTGCCATCACTCCATGGCATTCTTGCAATGTCTTCGGTAATATAGATGATAATTATTGGATGTTTGAGACTCTGTATAACGATATTAAACATAAAAACTTAAAACAAAGGAAAGCCAAGGTCATGACACAGTATCTATATACATGGATGAATAGTGAGATAAGGAAACTAATGAACAAAAGTAACAAACAGTTATTAAAAGATGAAATGGTATATGAAATGAATCATATATGAACTGCGGATATGAAATCAAGTGAAGCTATGATCTTCGCAGTTATGAACGCAATTTATACAATTGCGTAGAGAAGCCTGAAAAATTCAGGACTTCCACGGGGTTTGAACCCGTGACTTCGCGATTCCGATTCATAGCTTCACTTGATTTATATCCGCAGTTCATATATGATTCATTTCATATACCATTTCATCATTGATTCATTCCTCACGGGACCATTAGAACCCACAAATGACCAGCTCCCAACGTCAGTGGCTTCATAGCTCAGTTGGTTAGAGCGTCGCACCGGAATCGCGAGATCACGGGTTCAAACCCAGTTGAAGTCCTGAATTTTTCAGGCTTCTCTACGCAATTGTATAAATTGCATTCATAACTGCGAAGATCATAGCTTCACTTGAGTTATTAAAGGCACAGAAAACCAAACAGCCAAATGACAGAAGGAAGTCCAAGGAGTTACGAAACAAAGTAAATAAAGCTCTCAGAAAGGCTGGAGCTGAGTATTGGAATAAAACTTGGAATAAAGCTGAAAAAGGATCAAGTGAATATTGGAGCATTATAAGGAAAATGACTTATACAGAGCAAAAAGGAAGGAAAATAGGTTCAATTAGAAAAGGAGATGGAACTTTGTTATGTGATGATAAAGAGAAAGCAAATGCTATGAATTATTACCTCGCTACAATTGGAGAGAAATTAGCTTTCTGCTTGCCAGTAGCAACACAAACCCTTATTGCATCCTATGTAACAAGCTAAGACTGACTCCAACCATAGACAATGTCAATCTGGGTGAAGAATTATATATACAAAGAAGGCAGGTGGTCCTGATGGCATTGAAATGAAAGTTCTGGCTAATCAACTGTCTTATGGTGTTTCATTCATAAACAATCTAAGTTTTAGAGATATACAAAAATTTGGTTTTATCAACGGAGTAAGTAAGTTTTAGAGAAATGACTTACCCAGCCAAATGGAAAATCAGAACAGTTAAAACTATCCACAAAAATGGACACAGGGAAGACTGCAGTATTATCGACCACTTACAATGCTGAGTATACCCAGCAAAGCTATGTGAATGACCCATGTGACGCAATCGCAAACGGAGAAATACACCTATATGCAGACGACACTACCCCCTAAGTTGTAGGAGAGAATATTGAAGAAGTTATTAAACAACTGAATGTAGTATTTGTGGAGATATGTAGATGGTCCAACTTAAATAAGTTTACCATTCATTCAGACAAAGCAGCTTACGACTAAAATTAAAGTAAAGTAAAGCAACCATATTAAACGTCGATAACTCGTAACAGTAACTCAACTGACAAACCTGAGGTCGACGGTGCGCTCATTTTACTCCCCCCTTTTCATCAGTGCTCCGTTCTACGGGTATTTAAAGCTACTTAAGCTACATGGAAAGGAAAGAAGTCGAAACAAGGATGTGAGATCCTGAAATCGAACTCAGGGCCTTTTGCACCAAGGCCGCGCATTAACAGACCGTGCCATCCTCGCTCTTCGACTGCACATCCACTTCACACAAAAAGCCTATAAATGTGACTAATGAAATATGCCAGAATCTCTGTCAACACAGAATTGCCAACGTTTCCAGGCCTTCTTCGTATTTTTAGCGAGTTTTACAAAATATGGAAATACGCGGGTTGCCAAATGCAACGCTGCCACGTGATTTCCCACCAAGGATAATTACCCGACCGAACACTCCTGTCCTCAGACGCTGTCCTGCCTCCCCACCTCTACCCCAACAGTAGGGAGCTTTAGCAACGACGACGGGAACGGCAACGAGAACGTCATCTCAAAACATAAATTCTCAATATTGTAATCTCTTTACGACTATTCCAAGCTTTTTAATATGACAAAGTATGGCAGTCCCTTAGGAATGAAAACGTTCTGAGCGGTGCATAATCTAGGGGAGAAAAATGAAAATTTATCTCCAAGTGTTGACGCCTCCATAAAACCCTCAAATTTGACTATTTCACGTTGCTGTTTTTCTGACGACGGCAAAGAAATTGACAAAAATGAAAAATGCACGTGCAGAGCGTGCACAGCTATTGTTTTTGACCACAAAATATGCAAATTTGTGACGTTTTCATTGCCGTCACCGTTGTCGTTGCTAAAGCTCCCTAGTCTGAACGGGCGTGCGAACGCTGACGTCATAACAAGATTTTCTCGGATCGACAGATTTCCCAAAATTTTTTACCCATGGTACGTGTGCTCCCCTGGCGCGCTTCCCACGCCTGAGCTCTGCTAAAATATGTCGAAATCAGTGCGTAAGAAGTAAAACCCGGTGAGAAAAATAAAACTGAATACTTTTGTGGTCTGACATCGAGGGGTAACTGCTTTTGAAGGTTTTTTTTTGGTAACATAAACAGGTGATCTCATTTTGGTGGTTTTATCTTCGATTTAGGAGCGCAAGGTTTCGCTGAGTTTCACTAGATCATTTTCACTGTCACGCAACAAAAAAATTAAATCGAAACCGTGCAATGAAATAACCCAAACTTGGAATGTTGTAGAAGACACATTTATAAATGACCTCACCAATTCTCAGGTCTGTACGGTACATCGTTTCTGAGTTATTTATCAAAGCGTTTCACGCAACTTTATAGAGTATTGTATGGAGCCGCCATATTGGTGCACGACGGTGGTCCACCAACATGGCGGCCAGAAATCCACACGAACATCTGGAATTTATTTAGCGATGAAAGCGCTTACTTTTCGCTCATAAGATAAAATACATGTGTATGAACACATCTCATAATGTACTTGAAACGCTCAGACTGCTAAGATTCATAGACATAGACATTTTTTTCAATCAAAAGCTTTGTATCTAGGTGACAATTCGCAAATTCAAACTGCTGTATTTTCGAAACGAGAGACGTCATGGAACTCGAAACTTGAAAAAAGATTTATTTCTAGGTCATCTTAAACCTCCGAAAGATAAAAATTCAAAACACCTTACGTTTTGATGACGTCACTGTAAAAACCATCTGTAGGGTTCCTCTAGGCATCCTAAAATTGTAACGCCATTCTTCACAAACTGAACAACTTCTTATATGAAGGTGTCCCACCACGCACTAGTTCTGCCAGGTCCTGTCCAAAATCGTCGTCGGAACACTTGGATACTTGCAATGGAAGTATTTTCATCCTTACCCGTTGATGTATGGAAAATTCATATTAAAAACCACCACTTTGTAATGGAAGCATAGGACCGAAAATTCCATTTTAACGCACGAAAATGCGAACTAAGCAAGGTACAGATTTTGTTAGCTTGCTTTATGCAAAACAAAGATTGATGCAAAAGTAAATAAATATTGATACACAGTTTTTAGGAAGAGCAGAAGGAAGTTTTCAGGACGGTCGATCGAGAATAAAATATTTTGCCATCAGCAACAAAATTTACAACATGAAAACAACATTAATTTTGAACCGCGAATATAAAAAGTTACCATCAGCGAAAAACATTGTGGGAGATTTGTTACTACGTTCAATTTTGTTATTGTACTTTTGGCTCCACAAGTAAATCGCAAAATCGAAAGTGACATCGAATTCAGCGGGCGCCGTGATCAAGTTACCGCGGCGTGTTTACTCGCGAAACTGTGAAGCATCTGAGTGTATCAAATGACGGCAAGATACTGGGTTTTTGTTTTTGGTTAGTTTTCTTTTTCTTTGAAGTATTATAAAGTTTTACAAGAAATATGAGAATTCAACACAAAGATCATAATCGCCTAACTCTTGAGGTTGACCATAGCTTTTGCAAAGTCAAAAATTTACTATCCAAGACGAGGTTATTTATCACCAGGTAATTCCATCGTTCTGGAAATAGCAGCTACTTGATTATTCATCAGCATCACAAATTTTTGCTGATTTAGGGCTCATTTTGTTGAAACTGAAGCACGCTTCCAACAGACCTGTTTATTTTCGTGACTTATGCACGCGCTGCTTACATTGCACTACCACAAAAATCCTCCCGTATCACATTTCAACCCACGTATACAAATTTTTTAAGCTCGAAAATTACTCAACATGATGAATTCGCAAAGGCTGGAAATCTCACAAAAACCTTTTCCAGCGAAAAATTATTGAATCAAACAAGATATTTGCTATTAGAGGCAAAACACCCTTCCTATTTCATAGCGTGCGTGAAAACAAGAGATCTAATTGTTACCCGCGGAAGACTGTGCAAAGATGAGTTCAAATAAATATAAATAGCCAGACAATCGACTTACGATACCTTCTCTGTCTTTGTTAAACCGATACGTTACCAGAGAATTTTCCATTTGGTTTCATTGTTGTACGTAACACCACACTTAGTAAAATATTAGAAATACAGCTCACTTTGATTTGCTTTCATAAGGGCTCGACAGACGAAAGATTGTGGTCGAAGTCCATTACTCGTCGCTTTTAAGATTCCAGATATTTATTTTTCACCGCCTATTGCCAATATTGCCAATAGTTTTGAAATCCAAAGAAAAATAAGAATCGATATTTTTGGAGGGTCCCCAAGAGGGTTCTTCAATCCCGCCATCCCGACCAAAATTTTTCCTTCATCCCAAAATGCCGAACATTTTTTTCACTGAGCCAATCCCCATCCCGGTCATGACGTCACAACATGATGCCCAAGCCTCGTCGCCAATTACAACTACAGTTGATTTAGAATACGCCTTGATAGTCTTTTCCAGCAACCTTTATGAACCAATTGACCGTAATAATAGCAATTTGCAATTACAGTTTTAAAATCGAAATGATCGCTTGGTTGTCCATTAGTAGTAGTAATTGAATCTGTTCACATGTTCCACTTTGTTAAGCTCGGTTGTAAGTTTAGATTTAGGGTGCGTTCGATTGACCGTATTCCGAAATAGGAATACATGGAATAGAAGTTAGAAATCCTTCTTTTTTGCGGAGATGCACATTAAAATTGTCAAGCACCTGCTAAAATGCTATTTTAAACATTCGACGAGCATAATTAGATTTTGGCAGAGAACCGTCCGTAACATTGCCACAGGAAATATATGCCAGTCAGCTTCGGCGGTCATCTTGACGTAAAGAAAAAAGCCTTTGGCCTCGAGAGGAATTCACCATCCCTAGAGCATGTTATACGTGAAGGAACATGGAAATTTCTAAGTTCCTTCGTATTCTGCCTTGGGAATTTACTTATCATTTTTATTCGCTTTCCATCGAGTTTACTCCTTTTAAACGTGAGGTAAAAGATGGTTTGATAATTTAACATTTGCCTTTCCTCAAGGTGGAAAAAACATAACAACAAATTAGCTCTAATTTGCCAGTTGAAGTGAAACTCTGGACAATAATGGCATTTTGTTGCTGTTTTTTTTTTCAGTTTCTGTAAGAAATACATACAATACCTACAAAGTAATCGCAAAGTAATTGATAAAAGGACTCGAAGGTGCCAGTTTTAGAAAACTGAAACATGCATGCCCGTCATCTTTCGCAAGAATACATACGGCAAAATGTGAAAACGTAACCATATTGAAGGAAGAGTTTCATGGAAAAAGAAACGCCAAGAGTACGGCACAGAAGATTTATTTAAGTATTCAAAGTAAGGAATCACCTGCTCAAAAATGTGCTATCTGCTGTTTGAAGAAAAATGAGTTTGAGGATTTAACGCCGCGTTAATGAGATTATTGTCTTGTCTCGAACCTGTGCTTAAGATGATGGCTCATTTCCCGTCGTGTGGTCGTTGCTGTCGATGGAGATTCATATTTTCAGCTCACCGCAAACTGCAGTGTTTGTTGTGGTGTCGAGAGTCATGCATTTTATTGGGCGTGTTAATTTAAGGAGTTAGCAATTGTCTAATTAAGGTAATTCCTGCTGAATTCTTCGTGACAGAGAAATCAGTTGAGATGGTCAGTTTCCTTTACAGCCGTAGGCCCAATAAGAGCGACCTGAATTCCCTATCCAACCAAGTAAAAAAGAGCTGCCATTTTAATTTCTGTGAATTTAATCCTAGTCACGTGACTTGCAGCTGTTGCGTTGCTATTATATTGCAAGCACGCTGTACATGACAGATGTCACTTGTGTTTGTTTATAGACTTCCTGTTTTTTCCCATTGTCATCAGTTGCAATAAGGTCAAATACTGGGCGAGTGATATCAGAGATGAAGAGCTGTAATTAACAAAACCTTTTTTCTTTAACATTCACGATTTTTGCACATAAACTACTTACCATCGACACACGAACTGTGATTGGACGAAGAGGGGGAAGTCCGATGTAATCTTTTGTAAAATTGACTATTTATTCAAGCCGGAGAAATTGAAATCCGAGTCTGCATCGCGTCTAGCTGATTTTCTGAGTGATTGAGTAGTAAATGATAATGTCATTTGGACAGCCAGGAGCTGCATAAAGGATATGATTTCTTACCAAGTTAACTAATCCTTGAAACTATGGACGTGAAAGAGGCACATTCACGTGTTGAAAAGTTCAATAGCAAGCCATTGAAGTACTACAAGACAGTGCACAACATAAGCCGCGTTTTCCTAGCTTTGGGCACTGTGGAAAACATCCTTTTATGCTTAATTTTATACAAAGCCTTCAAGATGAGAGCCCCTCATTCGGTTATCAAGCTATCCAGCTTCTTTCTTCTGCAGTTGGCAATCACAGACTTGGTTTTCAGAGCTGTTCATGTCTTTCCATTGGTATTAGTGAGAGACGGTATTGAGTTGGGCACGGTACTATGTAAGATCGTTATATTCTCTTCCTCCACTTGCGCTGCAGTTACATTCATTAGTCTCGCAGGAATCGCAGCCGATCGATACATTCACATCATATTTCCAATCCGGACTTTCGGCATTAAACCTAAAAAACATTTGATTATGGTTTTTATCTGGATTTATGCTATGGCGATATGCTCAGGCTTCATCTTCAGTGCAACAGTCTCCAAGGAGCTACCACCACATAAAAGACGCCCGTTGACAAACGCTTGCCCAAATTCGACTTGTTATAACACCCACCACCCGATGGATGACAAAAAACCTGCCCAACATTGCGGTACAGGCATTTCTAGCGACTCGGCCCGGAAGATATCTTTTACAATATATTTTTCATTAGCGTTCTTGCTGCCACTCTTTGTAATCGTATTTTCCTACACCAAGATAATAATTTCTCTCCGGCGAAAGACGAAGGACGTTGATCTTGGAAACAGAAGCACCGCAAGAGCGCAATTACGAACCATTAAAATATTTGTCATAGTTGTATTCAGTTTTCTTTTCAGCTGGGCACCAATAATGACTCTTGATATGATTGAGTCCTATACTAAAAAAGAAAGATTCATTTCCATTGGGGTTTTTAGCGTGCGCCCGTTATTTGATTGTATCACACAAACAAGTTCGCTTTTTAACCCTCTCATATATTCATTCGGCGATGCAAACTTTAGAAAGAGCCTTCGTTCGTTGTTTCGTGTTGTGGAAAAACAGAGGGGCGTAAATATTAACACTGTTTCTCCCACCGCTGAAGGGAAGAAAAGAGCCCCATATCGCATTCAAATGACTGAACGAAATCCCAGGGTTTGTAAATCTAGTTTGGATGAAGGACATCGATAAGAAGAGCTTCTTGATTCTGAGTAAGGTTTATTCTTACTGCATTTCCCCAATCAAATGGCATGACTACCAAGAAATCATTGCAGCTTAAAGGAGATCGAGCTAATGGTCCCATGCACTCTTTGTGAACTTTCGAATTTTGACCTCAAGCATCATTGCTCAGAGATTATCAGCTTCGCCGGTCGAATTCATCACAATTGACGTAAAGAAAAACGCCTTTGGCCTCGAGAGGAAATCCATGTTATGCGTGAAAGGAACAATTTCCGAATTTTATAATGTATGTTTTAATGTTTAAATATTTTGTAAATCAGGAAATAGTTGCTGTGATTGTTTACCTTGTTTCATTCATTTAACAAACGAGTTTGCTCACAGAATTTAAGGCATCATGCTATTTGCAATTTGACTTCAAAAATTCAGAGAACTTGTTATCATTAAATCTCCTGTTTTAAGCGTCTTAGCTTCAATAACGAACCAGTTATTGGCCATCAAAAACTGATAAATTCTTGGGTGACAAAAACGCTAACATGCAATCTTGGTGAAATTTCGAATTTTCACCTCAAGCATCATTGCTCAGAGATTATCAGCTTCGACGATCGAATTCATCTTGGCGTAAAGAAAAACCGAAGCCTTTGGCCTCGAAAAGAATTCACCATTCCTATTACATGTTACTACGTGAGAGGTACATGGAAATTTCCAATTTCCTTTGTATTCTGCCTTGGAAATTTACTTATCATTTTTATTTGCTTTCCTACGAGTTTACTCCTTTTTAAAGGTAAAAGATGGTTTGATAATTTAACATTGGGCTTTCCTCGGGGCGAAAAACATAACAACAAATTAGTTCTAGTTTGCCAGTTGAAGTGAAACTCTGGAAAATTATTGCATTTTATAGCTGATTTTTTTTTTTCAATTTCTCTAAGGCCGTGTTTACAAGGAGGGAGGGTAACCCTAGTCCTAGGGTTACCCTACAGCAAGAGGGTTACCCTAGCACTCACAGTAGGGTTACCCTATCTGCTTGTAAACAAGGCCTAAGAAGTGGCAAGGTAATCGATAAAAGGACTCGAAGGTGCCAGTTTTAGAAAACTGAAACATGCATGCCCGTCATCTTTTTCAAGAATACATATGACAATGTGAAAATAAACGTAACCATTTTGAAGGAAGTTCCTAAAGCGTACACTGAGATTATATTTACTCCATTTAGTTTATGACTGGACTCGTTCTTATTCGCTCTGGTTAATTGCCATTCTAACCGATAAACGAAGTTGATCTTATTAGTTGATAAGCTGAAGGAAAGATGGATGCATTTAGCTTTGTTGATAAGTGGCCGAAAACACTTATGGCTAATAAGTTCATCTCCAGATGATTCGCTAAAAACCCCAGCGAACTCGTTAAAAAGTTCAAAAAAATCCAAATTTCCGAATTTTAAAATGTATATGTTTTAATGTTGAAATGCTTTGTAAATCAGGACATCTTTGCTGTCATTATTTACTTTGTTTCATTCATTTAACAAACGAGTTTGCTCACAGAATTAACGCATCGTGCTATTTGCAATTTGACTTCAAAGGTTCAGAGAACTTGTTATGCTTAAATCTCCTGTTTTAAGCGTTTTAGCCTTAATAACGAGCCAGTTATTGGCCATCAAAAACTGATAAATTCTTGGGTGGCAAAAGCGCTAACATGCATTCTTCGTGAAATTTCCAATTTTCATCTCAAGCACCATTGCTCAGAGATTATCAGCTTCGGCGGTCGAATTTATCTTAAGGTAAAGAAAAAAGCCTTTGGCCTCGAGAGGAATTCCGGCACCATTCCTATTAGGCCATCCCCCCTTTTTCAAACTCGTGGATACGCGAAGCGTAGAAACGGGTTTCTTGCGGGGACTCCGATATTCGCCTTAATCACAGCCCGCCATCTTGATTTTGACGTCACAGCGTTTGACACCAAACCGAGGCCACGCGTGGAAAGCAAACAATCATGGCGGACAAGCAAGGTGAAAGTTCTGCTGAGTTTTGGCACAAAAATCTTCATACCATACCCAAATTTACGAACGCTTTTATTGAAAAATTTGCGTCAGACCATCTTCCGATTAAGGCAACGCTGACAAGAGGATACAAATTCTTCCACGAGTCTTACATTCACGATGTCGAAGGTGTGTTTGTATAAAGGTTGAGCGTTCGCCATGTTTTTCTTGTTATCAAGCAGTAGCTCAATGGTCCTTAATCTTTTGAGCTAAATACTATGACTTATATTTTGCGCATTAATTTGCAGTTAGACTTGCTATGAATGATGATGAGGGAGTCACGATTCGTGCGAAGTGCTACAGAAGCATGAAGAAAAATGAAGAGCCGCACAATCTTCTTGTCGTGTTCAAACGTGAAAGAGAGCCTTGCGTCGATTCGTTTCGTTGCAGTTGTGCTGCTGGCCAGGGGCTTTGCCATCATATCATCGGCTTAATGTACACGCTGGCGCATTACCAGATGCTAGGAATGAAAAGTGTGCCACCAGTTATATCTAAAACATCGAGACCTCAGGTTAGAATGGGAGATTACACACTAGACATGTGACATTTGTGTCAATAAATGATAATTATTGGACGAGGTTGAGCTAAATATCGTGATTTGTCAGTGGTGAGCAGATCAATTAAGGCTGAAGCCGAAGCTGAAGGCCAAGACAAATAATGAAAGGAAGGAAAGGAAAAAAATTGCATCAAATGATAATCAGAATTATTGGTAATGCAAGGTTCCAAAGTTGAAAGCAATAGTGCATAACGAATGAAAGCAAAGTTAACCTGGGAAAATGTCTTATTTTTATCTTCCAAACCAGAATTTATCAAGCAATATTTTAATGTTTGATTTTCAGACTTGGCATATCCCTAACCGAGCAGATGGTGTCAAGCCTCGCCCAGTTATGGATGTCACTGTACAAAAATTAAAGAATCCCACCCAGCAGTCAGCCCAAGTAAAAAAGAAACGAAAAGTCTCTGGTGTGACAAGTACTGTTTATAAGCCTTTTGAAGAACCACTCTGGTCCCTTGATTTACCAACGATCCTAAGTCCAATATTTGAGGGGCTTAATCCTA
>NC_090884.1:45658981-45663981 GCF_036669925.1 Montipora capricornis
GCAAACTGATTCCCCCATTGCCGCCAAAATTCTAATATGAGAGAGATGAATTCAAAGAAAAGAGGGCGAACACTTAAACTCTCCTTATTTACGCCAGGCATGATCGGTGTACACTGCTTTCCAGTTATAATAACATGTTCTTATCTCTTATCGCCTTCCGCTTCATTTTTTTGTGGGATATTCATCCATGTGCAATGGAAAACCAAATGTCACCCGGTTTGTAGTTCATCCTATATGGGCTTCTGCATCGCATCAGAAAAACGTATTGGCCTTGCGAAACGTGATAGGTTACCTCAATTTACTTTGTGACAAAGTCCCAAAATGATGAGACGAAAAGTTTGGTCGATTATAACAGGACACTCCTAGCTTGATTCATTTGATTTCTACGTACTGTGTTCCCAATTAGTTTCCCATCGCTAGGAGACTTCTAAACACAAAAAGGCCATCATCATCAAACATCCGATACTGCTGTACAGAAAAAGAGAATTATAAGTCTTAGGTTGCGTCGGGTTTAGAACTTTCTCTAACCACTGGTTGGTTTTACGCCCGGGTTTTACGTTGAAGGCCATATTACAAAGCAAAAAAAAACTGAACGAATTTAACGTATGGCTAATTCCTCTCTCGACATAATAAGAACTACCTGGAATATTCTACTGACATCAAGTTGACTGGACTTAGAATACTAACCAGAATAGTAATTGATCATAAGCAAGAGAAAAGTGATTATCGGATAAGATAAATTAGACAATGCCACTCCATGATGTAGGAGTGAAGTAATATTTCCAGATGTGATATCACTAAAAATCTGGTGAATCGACAAAAAAAAAATTATCAACACTATGCCGGATAGGAGTTTGCAGCCTCATCTGAAGAACCACACGGTGATAATGACGATGTATTGCCGATTGAAAGCTTAGTACTTGTGATAAAAGTGATGCACTTTCCATAAAACATGTCTTATCTGCTTCTTGATGTCCGGTGCAATTATGCTAATGAGGTAAGTTCGATTTTGATCACTGAGAATGCCCTTGATTGCCATTAACCTTTAAGCTCTAATTTCTAGTTGGAGTTAAAACTTGAACACGTTCGGATCGCTTTCCCGAAGACCGGTTATCCAGAATTTTATGCTTACCTGTGTCTATTTGAAACTAAGACCCACCACAGAAATTGAATAGTTGCAATTGTTGAGTTGTTGAATTATCGCCGAATCATCTTAATTTAAAGTAATATACGATTGCTGAGGCAGTTTGTGAATTGCTGCACGTTCATCTACTTTCTTTTGAAATGCAGTCCACCATTATCTTTTGCTCTTGTACACGTAAAGGATTTGCGCAACTTCTAATTTTGGCATCAATAATATTGCTTTGCTTTGACCAGTTTAGTTTTTGTCCTCAATCGGTGCTGTTGCATGGTGCACTTTCGCGCGAAAACCTTCCCACATTGAAATTTGTTTCACTTCTCGCCTGAAGTTAGGTTTTTCTAAAAAAAAAAAAATCTCGAGCATAGCAACGAAGTTTCAAGCAGGCGTTATCTTTATTTGGTTAGTGTTTTGTATCATATCTCTCCATTGCCGTCTTTCTCATCTTCTGGGGCCCGTTTCTCGAAAGTTCCGAAACTTTACGGGCCATTCTCGGGTGTCACAATTCGCTCTGTATCTCAAGAACTCGTCAAACTTCGCAGACATTTTGCTTTTTGTTACCTTGAAAACATGTCAAAAGATCGGCTTTTCAAAAC
Organism: Montipora capricornis; assembly: GCF_036669925.1. Taxonomy (NCBI): domain Eukaryota; kingdom Metazoa; phylum Cnidaria; class Anthozoa; order Scleractinia; family Acroporidae; genus Montipora; species Montipora capricornis. The sequence continues at coordinate 45,660,716 of NC_090884.1, forward strand.
AAGCGGTTGACAGTTTCACGAATGGCTTTTCGGGATGTTCGAGAAAAGGGCCCCTGGTGTGTGGTTTTTGTCAAATATAATCACTGACTGTTTCCTTATAGGTCCGCACTATTCAAGTGGATTAAGAAGAGAAGATAATTCTGCTCTATTCATGAAAGTAAAGGAAAAGAACTTCAAAAACATGCATTTATTTTGAACTAAGAAGTTCGTAACGTTATAAAAACACTTTAAAAAACCAAGCTCATTAAATTTATGCAACGTCGCTGACTAAACCTTCCTCGAGTTTTCAAAACTTTCAACCACTACTCGATTAGCAACCTTTTCCAGCCTCCCAGTCCTTTCTCTTTAACGTTTCATGATGAATTGGAAATAAATGTACCATTCTTTAAGGTGATGTTACAAGAGCCGATTTTTAACGTCGATTTTTAATCCATGTTACACGAGACAACTTTTAACGCAACTTTGTTGCGGCAACGGTATGTTATACACGAGACGATTTTTCACGCAACATTACTAGCAACACTTGAACCCAGGCTCCTGCTCGACAAATATGGCGGACAATGAGTTAAGAAGACGGCGGCTGAAAATCATTCGGGTTCTGTTGTCAGTGGACAATCTGGCTTTGAACGGTCGATGGACGACCTCAGAAACTGCAATTGGGTGAAAGACTTCCACTGGGAGTTGTACCGCTGCCCAGCTGGTTCTTTCAGTCCCTCGGTAACTTTTTTAACCTCCCTGAGCATGCATGCTCGAATGCTTTTCCACGCTACTACTAGCTCGCTTCCTGAAAACTCGAAGCCGAAGTGCTCCTCGAGCTCTTTTATCGCTACCAGTTTTTGGTCTTTGGCGTCTTTCTTCGGTAACTTTAGGGACGTATCCCACAACATAGGTTTCTTCTCATAGAACTGTATGAGTTTTCGCCTTCCGGCATCATCTAATCGAGCTTCAGGTATAGTTATTTCTACCGGTCCTTCATCTTCAACAAGCTCCGCCATCTTGTTTGTTTACTTCACGTCGACGTGACCTATTTTCGGTTCTCCGCGGTGCATTCTGGGACGATGTTGCGTTAAAAGTCAGCGGCGGGGGTGTTACACGCACCAACCCCAACAAAATTCGGGCAACAATGTTGCAGCGATTCAAAAACTTGCAACACGCTGCCGTAACAAAATGTTGCGTTAAAAATCGGCTCGTGTAACATCACCTTTAGCGGACCTGGAAATTTTTCCCTGGCGTTTTTGTCGCCATAAGATCTTAACTAATGCTTGAAGTAATGCGTGACATATTACAGTCGCGTTACCTGCGCAGTAAAAGTTGCGCACAAACAATTAGCGCCAACGTCCTTAAATCTGGAATATTTGCTCTTAAATAAAGGTTCTTAGCATACTTACTTACAGTATATTTTCATGCGGATCGACGCATTAGTTGTTCAACAACTAATGCATCGATTTTTGAAGGAGAAAACTGCCGTCTGACCCTTCTCGACGCAGGCTGCTAAAACATCTCGCACCGACATGAAAACTGGAATACGTTGATGGTGACAATCCGATCGGCCGATCATTTTTTATATTCGTCTGTAAACCACGGGATCAAAATAAACGAGATATAAAAAAAGAAGCCCGACCTGAAGGACCAAATGATAATGATAATGAAATGAATGGCCTTCGGGCATTCTATCGATTAATAGGTGCGGTGAGACGCTAGACTAATCCGTTTTGTAGGGAGGCCAGTGTATTTCAAGAAAAAAATGAGGATTAAATTTGAAGGGCTGGTGAATCGCGTGATCAATGGCCTGCGTAGCAAGCACAAGGGGAGAGGGAAACGAAGTGAAGGGCGAAGCGAGTGACCGAGCCACGCTGAAAAGGGAACTGGAGCCAATTTAATGCTTTCAGTCCTTTTGAGATATGGTCGAACGTCTTAAGACCCAATAATTCTGCAAGCGAACTTTTGTACCAATTGAAGCTTATTAACATTACGTTTAGACATATTACGCCATACTTAAGCCGGTTAGAGCAGTTTAAGCCATAACACTACAACAGGTGTGGTTATGCTACTTATTTGGATTTATGCGATGTTGGTTTGTTCTGGATTTATCGTCAATGCTACAGTTTCCGAGAAATTCTTCTCTCGTCGCCATCGAAGACGTTTCAGCCTCCAAGACGTTGCACTCCAGGAACTTCTCGATCCTTAGACCGTCATATATCTTTTACAATTTATTTCTTATTCGCTTTTATGGTGCCACTGTTGTTTTTAATCCTTTCTTACAGTAGGACAACACTTTTTCTTTGGCGAAAAACTAAGGCGACTGGTGCGATCAACAGAAATACAGCAAGGGCAAAGTTGCCAGCCATTAAATTGTTCGGAATAGTTTTCCTCGGTTTTCTCCTCAGCTGGGGACCGATACTGTCTCTAGATTTGGTTCAAGGAGGGTTACGATTTTGGAAACGTTGGCCGTGTAGCACTTCTATATATTGCAACATAAATAAAGTATTCAGGGAAGGTATTGTGAAGCGGTAGTTTTCTACCCATGTAAACCGTGTGAGCGTTAGTCCTACTAATGGAAATGGGCCCACACAAGGACAGAGAAAAACTCTGACCAGGTTGGGAACTTCGGGTTAGACCATCCCTGCTCCACCTATTGAGCTACAAGGTCAGACGGGAGGAGGTAGTGGGAATTTTTAAAGACTCTTAAGGCAAAGAAAATCCCTCGTGTTGGGAATTTTCCTCTTCGACCTTTATTTCACTGCATTACATTAAGGAGTTCAATTTTTAACCCGATGTTAAGAGATTAAAACAGGACAAGTCACTACAGTGGGGTAAAATCCCCTAAAAGCCGATGATATACTCGTTTGGCGACGCCAATTTCCGAAAAGGTCTTCGTCTTTTTTTGTGTATTCGTCAGTATTACCTGCGTTTCTCCTGAAATACACTAAATCAAAGGGTTTCCCGGGAAATTCAGACGTGCATCGAGAGCATCATCAAGAGTTACTTTTCGTTTGCAAGGTTTCAACTAACGTTTAAAGTGCCACTGTGACAAAAAAGGTCTCCAATAGGGTTTTCGGGATCCGGGATTTGGCCTTTTTGAAGCCCGGAATTCGGGATTGTATTTATGGACGAGACGCGGGATTTAGCGTTATTTTGAAGTGGGATCCGGGAAATTGTCACTTTGAAGCCCCAAGAGTCAGGATTTCTGACGGCCAAATTTAAAAAATAAACTCAACTTTCACCGTCGGCAAAGACGGAAGCCAACGAATATTTCCATCACGTTG
>NC_090884.1:45671481-45681481 GCF_036669925.1 Montipora capricornis
AATGTTAAAGCCCCAACTGTATGATCCTGAAGAAGTCTTCCCTAAGTTAAAATAAAGGCAAAGAAGGCAAAAGCTGCAGCATGACAAAACAGCGAAGGAACTGCCACCACTGATGAATGGCGAGTTTGTAGGAGTTCGAGAAGGCAACAAGTGGAAGCCTGCTAAAGTTACGGAGATTCTTCCGTTACCAAGATCCTACAAGGTTGAAACAGAGCGGGGAGAGTACCGAAGAAATCGTCGCCATTTTCTAAGAACTGAAGAGCCCAAGGCATCAGAGTTTGCATGCACAGCCCCATCTGATGAAGACCTAACAGACACTGAAGTTGAGATGTCTGGTGCAGGAGCCCTGCATAATCCTAGGGCAACACCAGTCAAAATGTCTATGGCTACTACCACACGGTCCGGTAGGACAGTTAGAGAACCTCCAAGGTTCAAAGACTATGTCAAGTTTTAGCCACAGTGGGAACAGTTTGCAACATGTCACAAAGTCTTGTGCTCAATTTAGAAACAGAAACACTACTCCAGTGGTCATGTTGTCTGGAGTTTTGCATTGCCACTGTTTGTTAATTCTGTAATATTTTCAGTTGTGTTTCCTTTGTTTACTTGCTTTTCTTTCGCTAAAAAAAAGGGAGATGTAACATCAGGTCAGCGGTTGCACCAGGCACGTGGTGTGGGGAATAAAGCAGTGTTCTGTAGATCCGCCATCTTGTGTGTGTTGTTCCTTTGTTATAACACTTCACTAAGGAGATTCATCAATGAACAATGTCCTTCTAAAATGCTCTGAGAAAGAAAAGTAGAATCTGTTGTCATGCACAGTATGCCTAACTCCAACCTTAATGCTAACTATCTAAAATCAGTGCCTACACTTAACACTTTTTGTTGATGTTTCCTACTATCAATTTCAACCTAGTTTAAAATAAAATGACCTAGGTTAAAATTAAAATTAACCTGAATTTAAATTTAACTGTAGCATATACATTAGCACATTCATGATCACGGGCCTTTATCGCCGTTTTATGGAGCACTGGTACCTAACCTTTCTACTACTTAATTAAGGGTGCGTTCGATTGACCCTATTCTGGAATAAGAATACGTGGAGTGATGATTTAAAACGGTATGTTTGGCGTTTTGAAGCATCAAGGATAATAAAGATATGTTTAAAATAGCATTTTAGCAGCTGTAAGACAATTTTAAATTGAATCTCCGTAAAAAAGAAGGATTTCTAACTTCTATTCCATGTATTCCTATTTCGGAATACAGTCAATCGAACGCACCCTAAATCTAAACATACAACCGAGCTTAACAAAGTGGAACATGTGAACAGATGGACAATCACGCATCGTTTCGGTTTTAAAACTGTAATTGCGAATTGCTATTATTACGGTCAATTGCGTCATAAAGGTTGCTTGAAAAGACTAACAAGGCGTATTCTAAATCAACTGTAGTTGTAATTGGCGACGAGGCTTGGCAAACATGTTGTGACGTCATGACTGGGATGGGGATTGGCTCAGTGAGAAAAACGTTCGGCATTTCGGGATGAAGGAAAAATTTTGGTCGGGATGGCCGGATAGAAGAACCCTATTGGGGACCCTCCAAGAAAATTGATTCCTATTTTTCTTTGGATTTCAAAACTATGTGAACAAAACACTAAGTGAGCAAAGTTTTAAGCCTTGAAAGAGACATCTGTTTATTTTAACTGGAATTTTCCTATTTAATACACCGATTTACATATGGCGGCCAACCTGGGTCGAGTTAGCGGCCAAGCATGACATCAAGGCGTTGTAGGATAAACCATTCAGGATCATTCAGTATTTTTGATGAGGGAAGGAGAATTTGAACGATCGGAGTGCGGTAAACTGCATTCCTGGTTCCTGGGCTCTTATTGCAAGCCTTTTCAGAATTTTGACCAAGTCTTGTGTATTTCAACTTTCAAACGAGGAACAGTTACAAATTTTAAGTGTAAGAGCCAAAGAGCGGTTACAATAACTTCAATAACCAGTCTTACACGCCACGCCCTGCAGTCTCAAACAACTAGGACAAAAGTGGCATGGAGGAAACTCAACTCCTCCCTCAACCTCTCATACGAGAGAGACAGAACTGAAGCCCTCCATAGACAGATTGATGGGCTCTGCACAGCTGAGGAGAAAGGTGACTACTTCGCCACCTGGAAAGTCGTTATCTGGGAAAAACCAGAAAGTAAGAGCCAAGGTTAAGAAGAGAAACGGTGCACCACCCCCTAGTGACAAAGAGCTCCTTTCTGAATGGAAAGACTACTTTAGCTCCTTGCTCAACAGCATCAGCGATTCAGCATTGATCCACCGTCCCTTGAAGAAACAAAGGAGGCCATCAAGCAACAGAAGTCAAATAAGGCTGCTGGCCTAGACGATGCGATCACGGCTGAAGTACTTTAAGGTGGTGGTGACATAATGGCTGAGGTCCTGCACAGTTTCTGCATCGAGGTATACGCTACTCTCATACCTCCTGACAACTGGATAACTAACGCCATAATCCCACTCCCCAAGAAAGGCGACTTGTCTCTCATGACAAATTATGGAAGGATATCACTCATGTCCATCGCAGCCAAAGTCTATAACAAGATCCTACTCAATAGAATCCGAAGTCCCATAGATCCTATACTGAGGAAGAATCAAGCTGGCTTCCGAAAGGGCCGCAGCTGCGCACAGCAAACGCACATCCTCAGGAGGAGTATGGAAGGTTTCCAAAGCAAACAACTTCCACTATGCGTGACCTTTATAGATTTCAAAAAAGCCTTTGATTCTATTGATAGAAAAGTAATGTTTGCCGTACTGCGACACTATGGTATCCTAGAGAAAGTAGTCAACGCCATCAGTGTTCTCCATAAGAACTCGAAAACTGTTGTTTCTGTTGATGGCAACATCTCAGAAAGCTTCGACCTGACCACTGGAGTCCTGTAGGGTGATGTCCTGGCACCATTCCTGTTCATGCATAATCCTCATGGACTATCTTCTGAGGAGGGCCACAGGGGATCGTGACCCACCAAAGAGCATCCCGTAGGCTACCAGCTGAAACAATCAACGACCTGGATTTTGCTGATGATATCGCCTTGCTGGAATCCACAAAAGCAAGGGCCCAGGATCAGTTGTCAAAAAATGCATCGGCTGCTGAAGAGCTTGGTCTGATCATAAGCGTGCTAAAAACGGAATACATTTGCATCAACGCTGACGCAGGAGAGTCTCAGCTTCTGAAGGTATATGGTGAAAGCATCAAACATGTTCAGGACTTCAAATACCTGGATTCCATGATGGCGTCAAAATCTCTGGCATGGACCGCCTTCTGGAAACTATAGCATCTCTGGCGTAGTTCGGGAACGCCTGTTTCAATCAAGCTCAAACTCTTCAAGGCTTTCTGTGTGACCATCCTTCTCTATTGGTTGAGAGTCCTGGGTGATTTCCAAGGACATGGAAAGCAAGATCAATTCATTTGCCACGCACGTCATGCTACCGTATCTTGCTTGGAATTAAAGGGCTTGATCAGGTTTCTAATGACCGTGTCTATGAAATGACAAAGGCAAGGCCTCTGATCGAGCAAGTTCGAACAAGGCAGCTCAAGTTCCTAGGTCATATACTGCGCAAGTCTGAGGATTAACCAGCCAATCTATATGCTCTATACTTCCCAACACATGGCAGACGCAGGCCGGGACGACAAAGTACATCCTATCTTCAGTACATCCAAAGCCTCCTTGGAGATGATGATGGACAGTTGACATCCAAGCAAATAGCCGACCTCGCCAACGACAGGAAGGGCTGAAGGAAGCTTACAGTTGCCTGCGCAGCAGCCGGCCGATGATGATGATGATGATGATGACACGCCACGCATAAACAAGGGTCGAACAAGTGGAGTTCCACAACTCCTTCAGACAGAATACACAACATTGCTACAGTAGCTTACAATTAGGTGGCTCGTTATTTTTTCTGAAGCAGTGATGACACTTACAGCGAAAATAAAATTGCTTGTCGTCGCTAGTGCATTCTATTCTTAAGATGCTTGTCCTCATAGGTTTCATAGGTTCATAGGTTTCTTTATTTCCACACATTCAACAATACAAATTAATACATTTTACAGAATAGTGGAGGTTTGTGAGCGAAAACCCACAGGGTCAATGGTGTTCGCACACCTAATCTAGCATTTAATACAAGATATTAACATTAATTTTAAATAGCAGGCAGACATGCCGATAGAGTATGTTGTGGAAACCAAGAAATAAAATAAAATAGCCAGTATAGAAGGTCTTTTATTCCAATTATCGGTTGCGGGAAACCTAACGCTGAATTTGCCATAATTAGTTCTTGGCCGAGGTATAAACAAATTTTGGTTTGATCTTGAACACGTACAATATATATATGGGCATCTCTGATGTTCGTGAAATAGCATCCAAATATCAAGAGGAAAGTTATTTTGATGTTTGTATACAAGCTCGTCCATTTGTAATTTAGAAATATATTTAGTTACCTAATCTAGTTAACAGGGCTCTCCATGAGACAGTGCAGTACGACAGATGTGAATAAATTAAACTCTTATATAAACATTTTAAAATATTCAACGTAAGATAGGAACGAACTTTGTAAATACCAACACATTTAGATCCTTAAGTGTTTTCCCCTTCTTCCAGCTGGTTGCATTGGAACAAAATGATGCTTCCCAGCCGCTTTTCTCGATACACTTGTTTATTTCTACCTTCGTAAAAAGCGGCATTTTCTCCACCTAACACTTTCGGAAAATTTTGCTTCAGTTTTGTTTAGAAACCTCACCCGAGTTTGAATCAACAACAGCACAACTCGCACCCTGCTTGCTGTATTGTTAAAATTTCAACAATCTGATCATGATCATTCTTTGGGTAAATCATGAAAATGAATCATTAATTCGTAGTTAAAATTAACTAGATTTTATCGTTTTCCAGCAATAGTTAAGTTAACAGAGGCACTCTTCCCTCATTTAGAGCCTTGGCATAAAGTTGTTTCAAACAGGAAACGGCAAGCTATAGTGCATAAAGTGTGTCGTGGTCTCGGGGAAGGGGGCAGTTTCGGAAACAAAGGGGTGGGGTGAGGGGCATGTTGTCGGTGTTTTTTCCCTCGGCACTGGACAAAATCTCGAAAAGGCAACGTTGTAGTCCGCGCGAATATAAACTGGACTAAGTGTGAACAGAATAAATGATGACGTTTCATCACTAAACGCCCGAAAGAGAGTCTTGGGTAGTGATGACGCAAAAGCATGCAAATAAGCCTTGCAATGAGAGAAATTATTTTGTTCTTGCAGTTCGTATAGGCCACTTTCAAAAATACCATATATGACTGGCGCCTGTGCTGTCAGTGGAAAACTGTATAGGTAGCCGCGCCTTCGTATTGTACCTTCCCGCCATTTTGGTGGGCTATTTCAATCATGAAAGAAAGTCTGAGAAAGTCCCCGGTATGTTTGAGTTTTGTTATGTAGAAATCTGGTTTTTGGATTGGTTATTGTGCCGCCAAAACGGCAATCAATATTGCAGGAACATTTTGTAAACCTTTTACGGATAATTCACTCTTTGGTTCAAGTTTTTACACTACTAGGTCGCGTATTTAGTTCATGTATGTTTTGTCACTAGATTGTTATCTCAGACTCAGAACAAGGAGTTCAAAAACACGTCTCTAAGAACAAGGAGCTCAGACTAAAGACGTCGAAAGTTTAGCAAGTACACCTGGGATTTGTATGTCAGAACCTTTCTGTGAATAAACAACGTTTGGATGCAACTCCTTACGTAATTTGCGTAGGGCCAGTCACACCATAATACTCTTTGTTTTCCCTCCAAAAGTTTGCATAAGCGTTGTTTCCAGTTTCTCTTCGGACTAACAACGGTCTTAAGAGAAAATAAAAACAACGCTTATGCAAACTTTTAGAGGGCAAACAAAGAGTATTATGGTATTTTTTGAAAGTGGCCTATTGCCAAGCCACCGCCAATGGTATGTCGCCAGTACCTAGTAATACAAAGTTTGTTCTCCAAGGAAACAAAAAAGTGACTGAATCAAGGCCTCGAACTAGCAATCCTGACCTACCCTTTCCATTACACATCACTCCCTAATAGTTTATTAAGACCCTTAAGAGGTGTGATCTTGATATAATACCAAATTCTCATAACTACCCAACAAAGAAATCCATGGTACTAGTTAGGAGAATGAACGTTTCGATCGTGGGAAAGAAAGGGTTAAGCCCTGCCAGAGCGGTGCTACTGTAGAGAGACGCTGTCATTATTTTGTTACTTTCTCAATGGTTTCTATTTCTTTTTTATTTACGAAATCCACAAACAAACAAAATTGACATCGATTACCTATTGCAATATACTAATCCTTAGTACAATACTATGGTTCTCCCATACAATAATGCATGACTATACCCACGCATATCCCATAGAGCTGCCTGTGCACTACCGTGCCCTTCCCCTCAGAAAAAAAAAAAAACGGGGAAGGGGAGGGGATGGGGCGGCTTTACACAGCCTACATATAGCCTGCGAGAAGTCTCACTTGTTTAGGGCATCAAACGAGTACTTTGGCGGCGGAGAACAGTGGAGCTCCGCTGCCAAGTTTCTCGCTCGATGCCACAAACAAGCGACTGCTCGCAGGCTATACCCCATATGCATCCCACAACACCAACAAAACACTTAAAACAAGGTTTACAGCTAACCCATTTATTGCTGTCCAAATGATCTATTTCGACAACTACAGAAGACGTTTGTACAGAACAAAAAGCAAGCTATCTAACAAACATGGCAAAAAGCCACTTTCAAAAATACCATAATACTCTTTGTTTGCCCTCCGAATTTTGCATAGGCATTGTTTCCAGTTTCTCTTGGGAGAATGGTCGCAAGAGTGAAAAAAAAAATAATGCAATATTTTGAAGGATAAACAAAGAGTTTTATGGTTTGAAAGTGGCCTATTGTATTATTGGACAGGAATTTTTTATTTGCTAGTTAATTAAATCTTCACATTGAGAGAATTCTATGAAATTCATAAAGCCTAGGCTGAACACTCTTATTGTGCCTCATGTTTCATAGAAGGTCATAAATATTTTTTTCATATTGGTATTTCTCAAAAAGACAACAAGAAACTATTTGTTATTATTTCTTATGAGTCATTGGCTCCCGATGAGGGACTAAATTCGAAAGAACAATTGAATGAGGTGGATTGTGAATTGAATTGACAAATATATAGGGTTCTTTTAACATACAAATATAGAGTTTTCTGATAAAATATCCAAGTTGATGCTATTCACGTGTGAATATCTATAATACCTCTTACAAACTGAGGTCGAAGACCGCACTGTAAGATACGCTTCTCCAGTTTACAGTTGTTGCGAACTGAAAACACAAGGAGCCGTAACTTACTGTATCGTCTGAGAAGACGGCACTGGTATGATAAATTTTATTTAGCGGACGATAATGTAGAATACGACAGGCTGAACTGGTCGATCATCATTGCGCGCGCAATATTTGAAAGATAAAATAAATATGTATATATACTGTGTAAATCCAAGGAGCCCTGAATATAAAATGGGACGGGACGAGTTTTCTTAAACGAGAGTTTTTATCAAACAAAGGCTTCACGTGATTATTGCAAATATTCTAATTTCGTATTGGTACCAAGAGAACGCACTAGGCCTTGCTCTTATCCTTTATGTTTATGTTATCCAGTGGATTAACAACAAATGAATAAGCATAAGTCAAAACAATTGGAGCAAGATGACTATATGGACTTGCTCATTATGGTCTGTATTTAAACGATAGCTAAAATTGTTCGTTGATTTTCTTGTACAGACTGAGGCTTAATTCTCAAGATGAATAAGTACGGCGAACTCGCTTTACCCTTCTCTTGTCGCTTACGGCGTCTCCTCCGCCCGGCTCACTGCTGTGGCACACGTTTCCAACATACGTCACGTCTACGTATTTGCCTCGCTCCTTCTGGATAACGAATCGCACTTTGACGTTGCATTCTGGGCGCTTGCATTCTGCCCCTCCTCTGAAAAACACCGCTGAATGCATTTTGCGAGAATTCTCTGATCTCACGTGATTGTTTTTGAAGCGCAGACTGCACCATGGGTTGCTTTCCTTCACTTTGCTAAGGAAGATTCGGGTCCAGTCACCACTTAGCAACCGGCCACCGCTTGGGAAAGTGTTGATCGGAATTCTCTCCCATTCCTCTTTGGACAGCTTGAATCTTGCTGTGGTACCATCGATGTTCATTCGAAAGTATTTTTCTTGTCTTTCGTCTTCATCATCGTCAGATGAATCCGAATCAACCTGATAGCCCTGCAAAATACACGAAATAGTGCACCAAGTTACATTTATTTCAACTGCCAATATCCCATATATATAGTCTCTTAAGGCTACGTTTACACGGGTCCGGACATATTTTGGCACGGACGAATTTTGTACATGGACCGCCTGTTTACACGGAACAGTGCAAATTCTGTTACAGATCGCAATGGTCTTTACATAGATCCGTGCAAATTTTGAGACCAGTCGCGGCATTTGAATGGCTTTTGTTAACTCTTTGCTGTGATTGGTTAAGCTAATGCTTTTAGCCAATCACGTTGTAGCTAGGTGAAGTACGCGGCAAATCAAACATGGCGGCAGACAAAACCCATATGTGGACAGATAAAATAAATTGGTTGTTGCATATAGTTTTAGACTACTAAGTCGGAAAAGCAGGCGAAGGAGTTGACTGGGAAACAGTGAGGAGCAAGTACGAAGATATAACTAAAACGGTTTTGGAAAAGTACCCTGATAACGACAAGAACAAATTCCCCGGAGGCGGCAGGAAGCTTCATCAAAAACAGAATCCGAAACAAACTAAAAAGTATCATGCTTTTGGTTTTTGTCAAACTTGATTTTAAACAGAGGGAAATTGCGAGCTTGAAACATTTTTGCTTAGCCCTATGACCCATTGGGGGCAATAAGGACTAATATATAACCAAAAAACACAAGTAGATTCCATACCTTAACCACTCTAACTGTGCAAAACTTTGCACGGTTCGGTTGTTTTCACGAGTCCGTACCAATGGTGTGCCGGTCAAAAAGTTGACCTGCTTTTTTCAGGTCCCAAACTTGTACACTTAGCCGTTCAAAAATTCGTCCAGTTCCACCGGTCCCGTGTGAACGCAAGGTGAAACCTTGCAAGTTTTTGTCCGTGCACAAATTTGTCCGGATCCGTGTAAACGGGGTCTAAGTTTACGGCAATATTCGACATTTTAGGTTATATAGTCAAGGAATGTTGTTTGCGTGCGGGAGTTCGTGGGTTCACCTCCGACCGGACAGTGAAAAAGTTCATAGTTGAAGAGATTTATCTCTACAAAGAGCCGGGCACAGCAACATTCAAACTGATGCGTAGTGTTGTTATATTTGAGGTTACGGGCACTTTAACCCTTCCAACGCCAAAAATGCAAATTGACACTTATTTACTCTGTCTAACGCCAGACGATTTTACTCGTCCACGGGGAAGCCCTCGGCAGTGGAAGGGTTAAGAAGAATATTGACAAATGGCCGAGTTACTAAATTACCTTATTATTAGTCCTTATGGCCCCCAATGGGGCAATAATCGAGAACAACAGTAGGGAAAAGAGAAAGCATTTTCAAGGACTTACCGAAGTTGTGGATACATTTCTTCCAATTTGCGAATGAAGTTGATAAGGTGCATTCACCTGAATTAGGAAGGAATATAATGAGTATAAGCATAAGCAGGATAAAGTCCTATTAAACTGGTATTGATAACAACAGTAATTTTGAGCATTTTTTCTCATTTCAACAACAACAACAACAGCAACAAATAAATAGAGATACATGAAATAAGTAATAGAATTAAGAAAGGTACAATGCCCCCTAGAAAATAACTAAGAAGCTAATCTGAATAAATAATGTTATGTATAAAGGAAAAAGTCGATTCAGGGAGGCACAGATAGAAAGATAAAAGACAGGTAAACACAAAGAGAACAACAA
>NC_090884.1:45686481-45726481 GCF_036669925.1 Montipora capricornis
TATCATAATTGTAACCTGGCAGGGTACCGTTATGTTGGACCTTTGATGTGACCGCATGATGATTATTCATCTGAAACCCTGACAGCGATGTTTTGGTGGTTTTCCTGTACGGGTGATGACTCAATGTGCTTGGCATTTCCTCTCCTTGGTTTCTAGCCTCGGGTAAGGAAAAACCGGCTTGAGAATTCGATATATTCATGGGTGTTCCCTGTACATCTTGCTCTTGATACCAATTATCCTGACTTGTCATGCGGCTGAGCTGTTCAACATCTGCATAGTCTTCAACTATTCGCACCTTTTCCATTGTGTTGAACTCAAAACTCGGTTGCATATCTTCATTATTTCCCTGATCTTTGGGTAATCCATTCACGTGCACTTCTATCTGATTAATCCTTCCATCGTCCTTTAGTCCGTTTTTGTTACATGGTGTACCTTGCACATCGGTTATCTGGATGCTCAACACATCTGTTTCGCTGGAGATCTCTCCCAACGAAGGAGCTTGATAACCTGCCTCCTTTGATACCAAGCTGACTGCCTGTTGACCGACCGCAGTAGAGCACGATGCCGAAGATTTTTCTTCTTTAATTGACGGCCGTCCTTTGGCAAAGAGCGTTTGGCTGCTTTGCCCATTGCAGGTCGGTTCATCGTCTGCCGGCTCTATCTTTATAGAAGCACTTCTTATCTCGCTGAACGAATACATCACAATTGTCGACTGAGTGTCGAAAGTGGACTTAATCACAGCTGCAAAGAATTGCTCATGGAGAACCTGCCGAACAAAATTAAGAACAGAAAAATAATGAGGGGTATCGCACGAGAAAAAAAACATATTTGAATTCAAAATAGGATTTGTTAAATTCTTTATGAATTCGACGCATTTATACCAGCCGTTTGATGAATAACAACGTCGTCGAAGATATGTATTTCGTTCGTTAGTGATTCAAGAAAACTCGGAAAAAACCCGAGTGCTCCTCCGCAGGAATCGAATCATCACTAGTCCACATGCTCTACCATAAAAATATTGTAGACTGATGGCAGCTTGGCCCTTAAACAGAAGGCCGTACGTTCGGCTACGTTCGGCTCATATAAAGAAGCACTCGGATTTTTTTCGAGTATCTCCGAGTCATCATCGAAAAAAATACATCTCTTCATTTCATTCACCGAGGTGTTAACATTCAACGTCTCCTACATCACAACAATAGGGTTACTTTCCAAGTACGACTGCTATAAAATGAAATGCATGTATGTAAATTTGAAGTGCTGATTAAAGTGATCCTTGCGCTTAAAGCGGTTTTCAACTGAGTGTCGAAAGTAATCAGCAAATTGCTTTGGTTTTGCATTTACTTCACTCAGTGATTGGTTCAAAGTCCTCGCGCCACTTTTTCAACCAATCAGAAGTGAAAGCAAAACCAATTGTGGCTCGCGCGTGCACATTTTCCCGCGCTTTGTGTCGGCTACGTGTAATTACTTCGAGTTTTGATTGGTTTTCTGGATTGTCTCCGTTCTTTTTGATTGGCATTTTGGTTTTACGACACTCATTTGAAACTCGCTCTATCTGGACAATTTAAGCAATTGTCTCTTCCAAATACCTGAAAATTTCAGGCGGCTCAAGTGGATTCGAACCCAGGACCTCTGCGATGCCGGTGCAATGCTCTACCAACTGGGCTATGAGGTCCCCTTTCAAAGGAACACATGAACCCAACAAATTGACCAGATCCCAACTGTGTGGCTTCATAGCTCAGTTGGTCGAGCATTGGACCGGCACCACAGAGGTCTTGGTTTCGAATCCCGTTGGAGCCACCTGAATTTGTCAATTGATTAAATTGTCTGTGTAAGTGCGTTTATGACTGTTATTGTGGGTCAGGATGCGGCTAGTACAACAGGTCTCGTGATTGGTTCAGAGAATAATAGGCATAGCCTGCGAGCATGCTCACTTGCTTGGGGTATCGAGCAAGTATTTTGGAAGTGAAACAGCCTGCGCAAGCTGGCCAAACAGGTGAGAAGAATGGGGCGACTTCTCCTCGCCCCATTCTTCTCGCGCGCTATGAGCACGCTCGCAGGCTCCAATATATAGGACAAAAATATATGCAACAGAAGCAGTAGTCAAGTGAAGCTATGATCTTCGCAGTTATGAGCGCAATTTTTGCAATTGCGTAGAAAAGCCTGAAAAATTCAGGACTTCAACCCTCACTTGATTTCATATCCACAGTTCATATATGATTCATTGCATATACCATTTCATCATAGAAGCAGTAGTGCACAATCCTAAACAAAATAGAGCTACATCCTTTACCAGTAATTCTCTTTGTTAAAACAACTTAATTTTGTTACTAAACTTTAAGGACGTGACAATGCTGTGGCCTCATGAGCCGACAAGGCTGCATGAGTAGTACTAATAAAACAGAAAACTCAATTGTAGTAAGAATATAACGACGCAAAACGTACCCTGGCTTAGAGACGAAGACTCTTTCCCCGTTCAGAAAGAGCGTTACGCGATCCGAAAAGCCTGCGCTCGAGAATTGCGTACGGTACACAGCACGAGGAAACAGCACAAAATCACTGCTTCTTTTGAAAGGGTTTTTCAATCTGCTTTTGCCAAAACCACAGTTTTCCAGATGCACCAAATTCATTTGACAAAATGCTGTCTTAACCAATTAAAACACTGCTATCTTATGTCTCTAGTAGGTGCTACAATAAAATCGCTTTGTTCTAGAAGCCACAATACCTGGCACGACATAAATGAATCGCGACCCACGAAAGAAAGGCTCGCACGATGAAAACGTTTTTTTAACAACTGTAAATGGCATCATCACAGCATGCGTCTTAGTCATGAAACATAACACCCTCGCCAAACTTCTTGAATTGTCAATAACAGTTTTCTGCCCTGTTCGTCGGCTCTCTCTTCCCACGGGTAATGCTAAACACCTAGTCTAAGAAGCGTCAGAGGTGATCTTACGAGGAGAGCAAATATCTCTTTACAAACTGTGGGCCCTCTCTAAAGATATAGTAAACAAAATTCTCCCGTCTCTAGTTTCGTTTGACCGAGGGCAATATTTCTGGCCCGCGACCTTTTTCTGGTATTGTAATCATCTGCATTTTTGCTATATTTTAAATACAAATTAAAATCTTTCAAGTCTAGGAGATACAAAAAAAGTTATACGTGGAGATCTTTGGATCTCAACCTTGACAAAAGGGCAAGATGACCTGCAGTGACATGAATCGTTACAGTTTACATACCAATGCTTTATTTGGTTGTTGTTCAAAAGGTTAAAACTCTAGTTGTCGTCGCTGTCAAGTCTTGGTTTTATGTGGGCTGGTTCTTATTCAAATTATTTCGACAGATCCCTTTTTCTAGTCCATAAGAAGACGTTTTCACACTACAATAGTTCTCAAAGTAATTTGATATCACGCAGAGAGCGCAAGTCTTATTTAGTATGCGTTTATTTTTAAGCAACTTAAAGGAGTTGAATTGGAATAGTATTAGCGGTTTTTCACGTTTGGGAAAATCCAGAGGCCAGTAAACTGGCATCACCCTCTGTACACAGATCACTTTAATAAAAAAAAAAAAAAGAAATCATCTTTGGTTGCCTGCATCACTCGCAGAAACACTGACTCATTTGATTAAATGACGCCAGAAGATCAGGGGGTTTTAAATTGTTCGGTCGCTTTGACAGTGTTAACTCTACCCTTATGTCTGATAATGGTTATCCATGACGTTAAATGGATCTCACAATTCTTTCTATGGTCAGAGGTTCTCTCTGCACAATTAGAAAAACCGCCAGCCGAGGATCCCCGAACTTTGGCAAAAAATTTCTCTGAAATCAAAGATAATCAAAACGAGGAAACAACAGAAACAACGCAAAATCGTTTCTCATTCTTGAAAACTTGCAAAGCTCTTGTAATTTTGACAAAATCAAAATGTTCCACATGCACCCAAAGTGCTCTCTTAACCAATGAAAACACTACTGTCACAGTTTTCTGCTGTCTATACGCTTTTGCTCTATGAGTCGTTGGTCAAATTCTGCGCACAGTAAAAACAAACTATGACAAATTTTCGGATGCTTTACTGAATTTTTTCCAACCTAAAAGACTCGAGAAGACTGGCCCCTCTTTCAAATATTTGATTGATTCCCCATTTTTAATGTCCGCAAAAACATGTGGAAAAACTTCAAAGAAAAAAAGGACGTCGTAACTGCGTTCTGGAATGATGTACAGTGCGTGTGACTGAATCGTGATCACCGAAAGAAGAAGCTGGAACAGAAGACTTCATTTATCACATCAGCCATGTATCATATACATGAAATTTAACTCTCGCAACACCACCTATCGATAAGTTGACAATACTAAATCGTTTCTGAATCGTTCGTTTCCATTCTCTTACCATCTCCCGAAATTAACAAACATAACATAGTCTACGCACAATGTTAAAGAAGACCTTATTTGCAGAATTAAATCACAACATTACGTCTGTTCACACAATTTACAACATAAGGGACGGAGTTATGTGGAAGGAAACCCAGTGCTGTATCAGGCTTCCGTGGTGGTCATTCGACAACTCTGCGATCCTAAGTGCGCTGAATTTTATCAAAATCGACCACCAGCTATTTTTGTTATGTGAACTACAAGTTGCAAACATCTGATTTGAATTTAGCTTCTTATTGTCTTTTTGGGACGGGACAGAAGCCAGCACACGGGCATCAGATCCCCTTGGTAGATCACTCAGTGAAGGAAAAGAAAGGTCGTCACATCATTCGTTTCTGACAGCACTGACTAACGAACGAGACCAGCAGATTAGAAATTACCCAAATTGTTTGGTCGCTTGCTTAACCTCGCAACTAACCTATGACAATGGATTTAGCGACTAATCCTACCATTATAAACAATAAACTTAGTCGAATACCCAGGTACTACTGGAAAATTCAGAGAGCTTTGCAAGAGTAGCGAACAGTATTATCTAAAGAGAGAGATAGAGAGAGAGAGAGAAACTTAAGTACATATCAGCTGCCATGATACCAGTTGTACTATTTTTTGCTTCAGCATTAAGTCCGCGGTTTTGCATGACTATGGCATTTACAAAACATGCAATGAGCCTTGCGGATTGGGATTTGCAAATAGCTCAGAAAAAGAGTCTAATCCAGTTTTTCAAGGCATTCATGCGACCTTTGGATAAAAACATATGCAAATCGGAAACTCTTTGATGTACAAGCAGAGAGAATTTAGGGTACGTCGAGGATCACGCAACGAAAAGCAGGTCAATTTAGATATTCAATAAGAATGTGGACATATCCATTGAATGCTCGGGTAACGCCAACAAATAAAGCATCCATGTATTTGCGTGCTCTTCGGAGGGACAACACTGAAGACGAAAACTGTAAACAATTGCAAGTGACTCCCTTGCCGCTGGCAATCCATTCTTTAGGCACTCTTGCGTTGCTATGGGCTATCCACAGAGCAAACATAATGATACAATTTTTGGGTCCCGTGCTGTTAAATGTGAGATCAAGATGTGCTGAATGCATTATAAATGTTTTGGTGACTGAAGGCGTTTTTTCAGCGAGGACAGCAACAGTGAGTCAGATGTTAGAGAAAAGCTTTCTTCCTTTCTCTCTAATCGTCAGAGTGCTAAAGAGAGCGAGACGTAATGGCACCAACTAGTTTCCCCACGACTTGAATTCATTTGTTTAAAAGGTGAAATTGCAAACCTAGAGTATTTTGCAAGAAAGGTAGCACAGAACTGACTAGCAAAAACGTGAGTTATTGCTGGAACGAGCCAAGTTGGCATTTTCTGGGTGCATTTTACCACACTTTCCATATTACTTAGACCGGTAACGCTTTTGTTTTTTTGCTCAAACATTAACTCAAAATCTTCGACTCCATTGTACATTCAGTGTATTTGTGGCCCTAAAAGCTTCATTTTGAGCCCAGCCAATGTCATTTTCAGACTCTTTACTCACAGAAACCCAAAGATCACAACTTGTGAACTCTCTTTCACTGTCTCTTGGGTCCTGACGTGACAGCGAATTAGTATTCATGACAAAATACATCTTGTGATAATAACCATGTTCTGCATGACAAAGCATACCTTTAACAAACTGTTCTAAAATATGCCCTGATCTTTGCCAAAAGAGCACAGCTAGGAAAATAATTCCTATGGCCGTTTTGTTTCAAGATTGTAACTAATCTTTGTTTGAGTGATCTTCCGAGCGAATACGATTCCGTGATTCATTCCGCCACTTTATTCAATGCAATGCAGCACGTTCAAAGGACATGCCAAGCATCATACCGAATACTTCACAAGATCAACCCATTCATCTGAATCTGAGGAATTTGCTCAAACACCCAGTTACAGATGTTCATGTCCGTACAGCCAGGCTTTTCAATAATTTAAATGTCTTGGTTTCGTCCGAGTTAAGTCCCAAACTCAGTTTGGTAATGGCTTTACTCAGCGCACTAAACTTATTCAATTGCAGCACGGATATTACGAAGGCGTCATTTGATTATTTAGAATATCTGCAACCATTAAGATTAGTTTTCTCAACAAGAAAACTCACTCATTGATAAACTATTCCATTTTTTTAAAGACGGCGTTTACAAATATCGCTACTAAAACCCAGGCCAAAAACAAAGACTCACCTTTTCGGACGGTCGATGTCGAGGGGTTGAACTGCCAAGGGCGCTAATCGCTGACTTGAAAAAAAACCTCAAGCTTGAAGGGGAGTATGGGACACGTCAATCACGCGGTTGGTCGGGAGCAAAAGGTCACCATGGTCAAGCCGCAGATCAAATACTTGAGCGTGTCGTGATTTTCCTCAACTTACTGTCGCTAGTTTCTCTATCCTTTCCACAATTTCCTTGGCCTATAACATATCAAGTATCAGTAAGAGATTACCGTACCTTCATAACGCAATCTGTCTAAAAATAGATAGTGACATTTGGTTCAATAAGTGGATTTCGTAGTGATCTAAGATCAGCAAGGCATGTTTGCACATTTCTTTACAACCAAAAGGTAGTCCATCGGCTGGAGTTACTTTTTGTAATTAACAGTATGCAAAGTGAAATAAAAGACATATCAGTAACTTATTATTGGTTAATTCCATGGTTGGTTTCACATCCTCGAGGGCCTCTTACTTTGACAAAGCAATCTTGCAGATTCAACTGAAAAAAATACCGTTCTCGGCAAAGTTGAAACGTCTCGTTTCCAGCTAACGTTGCTATTTCCTCTTAATGTAGCAAACATCAAATTTTTACTTTTTTCACATAAACTTTGACACATAATCGATTTTGTCTCAGTTTCAGTAGCGATGTTGACAGCTACCGTCATATCAGACATGGATATCTTTTCTAGTATTTCATCGTGAGGGTCCGCAAATATAGAACATTATATGTTAATGCCTTGTGGACTCAAAAATTTGTTGATACTCTCTTGCGTTTCTTTGCCCAAGTAAAAAAATGATCAGTGAAAATTAACAATACCGTCCACTGCCCCATGCAAGCGCATGAGAGCCTAAGAACGCAGGCATTTATTCGTCACGATTTGGAGCTGCATGAACACTTCAACAGTTTTTAACCCATTTTGCACCCCCTTGATTATCGGCCGCCGTTTGTAAATTTATTATTTAGCCTTAGTACCTGTCTGATCAGGACTCTTCTAGTGACGAATTTGCAACGTGTGAATTCCAAACACTTAAAATATTGAAACAATGACTGTTTTTACCAGTTCGTCAGTAGCAATCGTGAATATTGGCGATATCAAATTAACGAAGTAATTGGTTAGTAGTTAGCGGAGTATTAATGCTAAACAGATGAGACAAAGAATACGAAAAGCGAGAAGAATGTCCCCTAAGACTACTTGAAAATTTAGACCTCAAAAGTTGTAGATACAGAGAAGCCAGGAGTCAATTTATTGGATATTTTGATTTGGTGCGAGGGTAGTACAGTTAACGGTGTATTGTAGTGTTTCTTATCCCAACTGTAACAATCGCTTTAGCTTAAACAATCAATGTTAGCCCAAATTGGCCGATCATGACGGCCGTGTTTATCGCAGAGAAAAATAATATGAAAAAAAATAAGAAATTACAAATATTTCCATATCATACGATGTGAAATACAGCTTAGAGTAAAAATAGTATGAATACACAGTAATGAAAAAAAATCAGTGTTAATAGTGAACGATGATTCGCCCCTATTTATTAACCGTCATTTTCAAGATCAAGTTCAAGATAAGATGCCTAATATATACAATTTCAGAATCAATGATATAAAACTTAAATGCTGAAACATTTGCATAGAGAGATAATTAAAACATGCAGGGAGCGCTAAAAGGGGTTAAACAAACAAAGAAAGCTAACCAAAAGCGCCTCAGGCAATTGCTTTGCACACAATTCGCACGGCTCCATTTCTCTATTTTTGGCTACGAATACAAAACATCTTGAAAATCAAGCAGTCCAATTTGGTCGAACAATTTCTCAGGATTTCCTCAGGACTCCCTCAGAGTTGATCTTTTACTTGGTTAAAGATCGTTTATGTTCCATCACAAGTTGATGTAGGTGTCAACGGTGCGGTGAAACAAACACAATCTGCAGTACACGTAGATCAAAGTTCGAAGACGAAAACAACCTGTTGCTGATTAACAATGTAAGGTGTCCTTTATCTGGAAGCTTGTGAAAACAGGTTGGGTTTCACTGTTAATCTTTCCGCTGAGATCACTGAGTTGGTGGTTTACATGGAGCGGTAGTTGATCTCTTATCTTAAGTAATGGTCCGGCTAAAAAGCAGGCAGAAAAACAATAGCCCGCGGCAATAGCGTCGGTTAGTTAAAATGTGCCAACATTTTTAATCAAATTAAATTCGGCTGTTCCCATTGGTGTAAGCAGCTAAAAGCGCGAAATTTGAATTTCAATGAAAAATGTAATCGACTTGCCGTCTAAAAAAATTAGATTCTGTTTCGTAGAACAAATCATTATGCCTTCAAAAACTATGTTTGTAAATATCGTCAAGATTCTATGCGCCATTTGATTGGCGCATAGAACAATGCCCAAATTTGGCCGAGAGACAGAGATCAAGGGCATGGGGAAGAAGAAATCCAAAAAAGGCTTTTTTTTCATTTTTTTCTCATCTTTTTTCGACATTTTCCGATATTAGCCAATCAGATGCCTCGATTGGAGTGAAATTAAAAATTAATATTTCGCAGCTTCTAAGTACTTTTGCCGCTGGGCTGCCTGCTTCTTAGCCGGACCATTACTTAAACTGAAAGCTAACGGTGTCAGTGACGGGAATTGCTGGGAGCGTTTGCTCTGTACAAAAGACTATCTGATAGTGGTTCCTATATAGAGGCTGGGAAATTTAGGCAACTGAAAAGATCTTTGTAAGGCGATCACATTCCTGACCTCTGAAGAGGTTTCATTTCGAAGAAAGTTGGGCGCGGCTTAGTATTTTTCATAGGAGGGAGAGTTTGTACTTAAATTAAACATGACTAGTATGATAATGTAACAGCGGCATAGTATCCGGTGATTTTCTATAACCATCGTCTCCACTAAGGAGCCATTTCTTTTGCGAACGAGAGCTGTTTTCTTTTTACTCCGTTATGAACGTGATGAAGGGTGCAAATCGAATTTTCTGGAATGGTCCGCTGTTTGCGGGCCAACACCAACCAGTTCTGTTCTCGTTCGTGGGTCGAGTTTCAATTCAATTGCAATGATCGGACTCGCGAGTATTGGTACCCTTCATTTTTACTCATCGAAGAACGGCTCCGATTACATTCAAATTTGGACGGCCAGATTTCTACATAATTACCCACTTTCAGGCCAAGTTTGTGCCATGTGCTCAGGTTTGAAACGATCGCACACATCATTAACTTTTTCAAATCATCGGGCTGGAGATATAAACAAATATTCTGTAAACAATAATTTAGTTTCAATTTGTTTCACATTTAGATTGCAATTTTTCATTACCATAAGCCATTTACAGGCGTTTTTGTTACACACGTATTTGTTACACATATTTAACTGATGATAGAATCTTTTCAATCCGGCCGGATAACTTGTTTACCTGTCAGTTATCCAAGCGTGAGGCGGCGGTCTTCGTATTTAATACAAAGAAAGCTCTTCCCTTGTTTTCCAATCCAGCTTTGGTCATGGAGATTCATTTTAGCCCACAAATTCTGACAAACTCTTCAGTGACTAAAGGAAAATAGTTTCAACCACTTTACCTGATATCACAGACAGTCTCGAAAAACTGTCCGCGATGAAATGGGCAATGGACAATAAACTGAATAAAATATATATATTTCGGTTTATACCGGTGGTAAAATTTACGTTCGAAGTCTTGCTAAGGAAAAAACGTTACGCAATTTTCGACACAAGAACCTTTTCCTAGGCATAGATTACACTGTGGGGACAAAACTTATCAGTACAATGATCACGCAAATCAGAAAACCCGTGTATTGCCAAAAATGAGTTGAATTTCATTGCTGCATTCGTTTGTGTTTTTACGATAAAACCTGAAAAAAAAAAGGAAAATTCCCCTTCTAATGAATAAAATTCAGTAGAGCTGTGAATTCGCAGTTTGTTTTTATTGCTATGCAATTACTTACTATGATTTTCTAAATCTCTGGCTTTTCTATTTATCTTTAGGCAAACAGTATTGCAAAAACTTGGACAAATGTCGTAAATTACGTTGTGATCACCAGAGTATCAATTTTTCAGTAGGGCCTTTTCCGGATCCCCGAGACCGGCAACTTTTACCGAACGTTCATTTAATAAGCTCTCAAATGACTCCTTGCCAGAAGTCTCTCTTGGGTTGCGTTTCATAAGCGCGGATTTGTTGTCTATATAACATTTTGTCTTCAACCTGAATTGTTTGAGTGGAATGTCCGATTTTATTGCAGACAAAATAGGTCTACTACTACTACTACTACTACTACTACTACTACTACTACTACTACCTACTACTACTACTAGTTATGGAAGGGATAATTGAGATTGTTTTTATAATCAACGGGTATTGCTAACTGGCAGGAGATGTATGCAAATTAGGGCCCGCTCACGAGCAGCTCGGCTACCGAGATGAAATTGATTTCTGTTTCTGTTCATATGCACCGAAGAACACATATGGTTCTATTATGACATCCACTACAAAAACTGGTTACATCTGAATGGATACCCACACGCAGTCTTCGCAAAGAGTAAGGCAAGGAGTTCTCGATCTTGTGGTCTGTTCTATTTTCTCCAGCAAAATACAGTGGCCGGCCTGGAGGTGATCTTTCAAAAAATATTGTGGTATATGAGGCCACCTTAGTAAAACTGAGTAAAAGCAGCCATAAGTGAAAGAGGACTTTGCTGGGTAGTGAAACATGTAAATCTGGGTCACGTATCAATGGGTTTACGAACCGTTTTCTTTGATAACATGTTTGAGGACCTCTTCATGATCATGATGATTATTATTACCATTATAATAATATAAGCAAGCGAATATTAACGTTGAAAGCCGACGCCGGTTTCGGCGTCATCATGACACCATTCTCAAGGCAAAGTGAGTAAGTAATGCGAAGATTTGGTTTCTATAGTCTCTACGAATCAGGGGCACCCAACGAATCTGTTCCTCACATTATCTGTTCCCCAGAGGAATCTTGCTGGCTGGCGAAAATACAGGTGTTTCGATGAGTTGGCTGGGAAATTTTGTTATTGATGGAGGTTTTGCCTGGGAATTACTGACTTTTTCTAGCATTTCAACCCGAGCTGGCTGTAGAAACTCTGAAGACTGAGGACGACTAAAAAAAAAAAAAAAAAAAAAAAAAGAACCCGTTCCCTCTCCCAGAGAGTAGTCACGAACATACGACGGCTGGTCAGAGTGATTGCGCTTGCGGAAAAAACCTGTTTTGTCCCGATTTTGTCGCTTTCGTTTGGTCGCTTTGGATCGAGGGATTTGAAAGCGCGCGGAATTCCTGGCTGGGAAATAAATTTGATCAGCTGGCTGGGAAAGCATCCAATTTTATCTAGCTGGCTGGGAAATTTCTTGTGGGTCTTGCTGGGAAAAAGGAACAGATAATGTTTCCCAGCAACACTGAAAAACACCTAAAAATGCCTTAATAACATTTATTTTCATTAACTGGGGTATAATAATCCAATTTACAACAAATTGGTCGTTGGGTGCCCCTGACGAATTAGCATAATAACAAAGGATCACAAGTTCTTCAAATGAATACCTTTGCGCGAATCCAGTCCGTTTGCACGTTTAGGGATGGTTTCAGTTTCCTTGTAAAAAGCATCTCATTAATTACGAAATCAAATTTGTTAGAACATTTAGTAAGCACGTGAAATTGTTCTAAAAGACAAGGTGGTACATTCGAGTTATGTTCGCTAAAATAATGTTTACAAATTGACGACGAGTTTTGTTTGTGTCCATCAACGTGTTCGTGGAGGTGGCCGCGAGTGTAATCAACTTAACATATCCTGCATCGCACAGGTTACACTAAACATTGTTGGTTAACAATGGCTAGCTTGACTTCTCGAACTTTAAGGTCTTCGCTGAGTTTTCTGCTGATGAACAAGGGCTGAATTGTAGCTAATTGTGGTCTTGATTTTTGAGCTGAGGTCTGTGAGACGTTTTTTCACCACATTAGCAGAGACCTGATCTTTAAGTGGTATGATAACTCGGCTGGGGTGTGTAGTGGTGTCCGTTGATGGAATTTGCCGCTGGTCTGCTACCTTGGAATCTACGGATTGCTTGACAGCCAGATTGAATAAGTGCCTCGGGTACTTAAGCTTTAAAAACTGTCCGGCTAAAGCCGATTGCATTCTTGTGAGAGGAAAGACCCGTCCAGTCGGAAGATATGCGGTAAGCTCGATCTTACGCATAGTGGTAATTAGACTGCGCTTGTACCGATTATCCACGTGGCTCTGGTAGTGGAGCAAAAAGCCCGTATTAGTTGGTTTTACGTAGACCTTGGTCTTGATTCTGGGAGCTAAGTTTAAAGCGAGGCATTCCACTCCACCTCCATGGTAAACTTTACTGATGGGTCGCAGTGGTTTAGGGTGTCAAGAAGAATTCCGGCTGATGTTATATCAGGCATGATGGTAAAGGTGTCATCCACATATCGTCGATAATAGAAAGGCAATTTGCTATCTTGATCAAGTTTGTCTTCAATGGAGCGCATAAAGACATTGGTGAGCAGAGGACCAAGAGGAGATCCCATTGAGACGCCATCTGTTTGCTAATAGAGATTTCCATTGAACTGAAAGAGTTGGTTCTTAGTGGCTGCGTTGAGTAGTTCAATTAGCTGGTGTCTGGATAGGTTCAATTCATGGATCTTGTTAAAGCAGTCATCATGGAAAGCCTTGTCAGCTGAAATCTAGATAGTTTCATCTAGTGGTACATTGGTAAATAAAGAGGTGACATGGTAGGATACTAGAATATGACCTCTGTTGATCTCAAGGCTTTGTACCTCGTTGACAAACTCAAAAGTGTCTTTGACAGTGTACTGATTGCATGAAAGTGGTTTCAATTTCTCATCCGCAGCCACTTAGGCAACGCATAGTTGTAACTGAAGTATGTGTGGCGGAGAGAATTGGGCGCATGGCAAGTTGCTCCACTACCAGAGCCTCGTGGATAATCGGTACAAGCGCAGTCTAATTACCACTACGTTAGATCGAGTTTACCGCATATCTTCCGACTCAGTCAATTTGTAAACAATTCTTCTTACAAGAATGCGATCGGCTTGAGACAGTATTCTTAAAGCTTAACTACCCGAGGCACTTATTCAATCTGGCTGTCAAGCAATTGGTAGATTCCAAGATAGCAGACCAGCAGCACATTCCATCAACGGACACCACTACACACCCCATCCGAGTTGTCATACCATTTAACGATCAGGTCTCTACTAATGTGGTGAAAAAACGTCTCACAGACCTCAGCTCAAAAATCAAGACCACAATTCAGCCCGTGTTCATCAGCAGAAAACTCAGCGGAGACCTTAAAGTTCGACAAGTCAAGCCAGCCATTGTTAACCAACAATGTTTAGTTTAAGTAATGGTCCGGCTAAAAAGCAGGCAGAAAAACAATAGCCCGCGGCAATAGCGTCGGTTAGTTAAAATGTGCCAACATTTTTAATCAAATTAAATTCGGCTGTTCCCATTGGTGTAAGCAGCTAAAAGCGCGAAATTTGAATTTCAATGAAAAATGTAATCGACTTGCCGTCTAAAAAAATTAGATTCTGTTTCGTAGAACAAATCATTATGCCTTCAAAAACTATGTTTGTAAATATCGTCAAGATTCTATGCGCCATTTGATTGGCGCATAGAACAATGCCCAAATTTGGCCGAGAGACAGAGATCAAGGGCATGGGGAAGAAGAAATCCAAAAAAGGCTTTTTTTTCATTTTTTTCTCATCTTTTTTCGACATTTTCCGATATTAGCCAATCAGATGCCTCGATTGGAGTGAAATTAAAAATTAATATTTCGCAGCTTCTAAGTACTTTTGCCGCTGGGCTGCCTGCTTCTTAGCCGGACCATTACTTAAAAATTTCAATGTAACCTGTGCGATACAGGAAATGTTGGTTACACTCGCGGCCACCTCCACAAATGCGTTGATGGACACAAGCAAAAATCGTTGTCAATTTGTAAACATTATTTTAGCGAACATAACTCGAATGAACCACCTTGTCTTATAGAACAATTTCACGTGCTTACTAAATGCTCTAACAAATTTGATTGCCTAATTAATGAGATGTTTTTTATAAGGAAATTTAAACCATCCCTAAACGTGCAAACGGACTCGATTCGCGCAAAGGTATTCACTTGAAGAACTTGTGATCCTTTGTTATTATGCTAATTCGTAGAGACTATAGAAATAATATCTTCGCATTACTTGCTCACTTTGCCTTGAGAATGGTGTCACATTCGAAACCGGCGTCGGCTTTCAACGTTAATATTTGCTTGCTTATGTTTTAAGAAATCGTTTTTGATCAAGATTATAATAATATTAACAACTATTACTTTCATTGTTGTTTTTGTTATTATTAAAGATTACTTTGGTATCGCTCTGTGGGTTCCTTCAGCCGTCACAGGAGATCAATACTGACGCCCTTAAATATTATCACTAATATTTGAAGACCTTCAGCTATACCTATAGAACAGTCTAATTTCAGGATCCCCGCTTCAAAAATCTTCTGGACCAAGTTAGTTGATATCGATGTGGTTAATTGTCTGCCAGCAATAAAATCAAGTAAATCAGGATCTTCTAAACGACTCGCGGAGGCATATTTTGATTCTTGGGCCGCTCGAGATAAATGCTAGTGAAGTTGCAAAACTGTTCTAATTTTCCCAATATGTCCAGAAAAGCAAATATTACATGATGATTTCAACGAAGTGTGCCCTTGCTATTCTCCTCCAACTTCAACATCGCTGGTGTCGCGGAATACAGCCAATTAACTCATGTCACAAAAGTGTCTCCCAAATGCTGCTCCCCGAGTAGGGCTAAACTGCTGCATTTGCCCTGACCAAAAAATAACGCTAATCCTTACCCAACCTTACTGTTAGAAATAGGTAGGCAATACTTAGACTTTTTAGTTTTCATTCACATGTGAAGTAGAACTAATTACCATCACAAAAACTTCGCACTTAAACTCGTTTTGAAGAGGAGGCGCACATGAACTCGGAAATGGCCTATTGCTTAAATTGTCCAGATAATTAAGTGCGAAGATCACTTCTATCTTTCGGCTATAACTCGCACTTCAATGTATACATTCCTTCCAACTGTAGCTAGCGCTAGGGCACTTATAAGGGACGCTCTACAGAAATCAGATGAACTTGATCTTAAACACATACATACATACCTACATACATACATCCTTAATTGGCCACTCCCCGCAGGGGCTTTTCAGGGCCATGAAACACAATCACGACAGAACAGAACATTCAACAACGACTGTTAAGAATCCCAACTGGCCAGAAGCAAACCAGGCCCCAGTTGTTCAAACGATGGATATCGCTATCCACCGCACCGGACCGGATAAATCACTATCCAGTGGATAAACACTAGTAAAACCAATTGCGCTATTCAATGGATAGTGATTTATCCGGAGGATAGCGTTATCCACCTTTTGAACAACTGGGGCCAG
The DNA here is from genome assembly GCF_036669925.1 of Montipora capricornis. Lineage (NCBI taxonomy): Eukaryota > Metazoa > Cnidaria > Anthozoa > Scleractinia > Acroporidae > Montipora > Montipora capricornis. The sequence goes on from NC_090884.1 coordinate 45,702,593, forward strand.
TTGGCTATTTACAAGTGCAGCTGCTCTGCTGGGAAGGTGAACCAGGGACTACTCAGAGGAAATTCAAAGAGTGGTCAGAAGCAAAAACCTCTCGGAGCAAAGTAGACTTAAACCTCGTGTAACGCCAAGACTGAGAATGGAACCTGGGCCACATTGCTGGGAGGCGAGTGCCGTCAACACTGCGCCATCCGCTGCTCCCTCCCTGTTCTTATGCAACAACTTCATACACGCCTTTTGTTCTTTTGTTTTTGAGCACTTTATTTCTAATTGAAAGCCCATTCGCAAAATTAGCTAGACAAACAAATGTCTCTACGGTGTACGGTGTCGTTTTTCCCTAAGTGTAACGTGTAAAGTTCCAACTCTGGAAACATCCGCGACGACTTCTATCATAAAGCGTTTATCCTTGTTTTTAAAACTCGGATTTTTGCTCACAGATTTCCAGTCCCAAGGTGATCTTCTAACGCGCAACATTCTTCAAAAGCTGACTACTTTTATATTTAATACAGTTTTGTGCTGAACGTCTTCAGTGTTTTCTAGACTGTTTCTAACTTGTCTTTTTTTTTGGGCTTCCTTTGAGTAAACATGGTAGATTCACAGATCTGTAAAATACATGCTCCAGACAACAAGCAAAGCGAAACAACCTGCAGCAACCATATGACTGATCTTCGAGTCGGGTGCACCACTTTCGGCTTTCACTGTTGGCTTAGGTTTTTCTGGAGAAAACAAATAGAAGAGGAATGAATGAACGAACGAATGAATCAACAAGCGATGAACGTATGTGATCTACTATAGATGGATGGAAGGATACTTCCATCTAAAATCACTGCTTTATATTTCGGCTCCCAAGCGATCTTAAGAGCGGCACATACCATCACTTGCAACTACCTGTCCACACGCGTGACAAAAACATGTCCTGCCGGCCAATCAAAATTCAACGTTTTGACACTCAAACTTCACAGTTTACCCGCCCATTTGGGAACGTTTTGGCGCCAGTTACGCAAATGATCGTAGCTGGTTTATTTGCCGTTTGGCAAGACATGGCGTTTACAAAAAGTAACTGACTAGGTAGGAATTTCAACCAAGGTGTTCAAAGCTGCAAAAGAAAAAATGCCCGTACGTGTTGGTGATTTTGCTTCCTGAGAAGTGTTTGCGGAGTGGCGCCAAAACGTTCCAAAATGGGCGGGTAACCTTTGAACTTTGAAGTTTGACTGGCCGGCAGAACATGTCTTTTTTAAGCGTGCGGACAGGTAGCTGCAAGCGACGGTATGCCTGCCCTTGGGAACTTAAATTTTTCATTGGTTCGAAATTTACCTCGAAATTGGGGGAGAACTTTCTCAAGTTTTTTAGATCAGTCTTTAGGCCTCTTTTTGAACCAATTTTATCATGAACACTGATCGCCAACAGAGAAAATATGCGCTGTTTGTCAAAGTAGTTACTAAATGATTGAAAGCCACACAATTAATGAGCGCGCCATAACTGTGAATAATGTTTGCTTTCCACCCGAGAGGCCAACATGTTTTTGTTGAAAAAACAAACAACCAAATTCGATAGCGGGACGAAGGTGAGTGCGACTCAAGGGTTGGCGCCAGAACTGTGAATAATGTCTGCATTCCACACAACACGAAATTGTTAGCACCCGACATGTGTTTGTTGAAAAAACAAACAATTTGCTGTTGGTAAAAGTAATTATTAAATCTCACCTGTTGGCGCCATAACTGTGAATAATGTCTGCATTCCACCCGACATGTGATTGTTAACATGACAATGGAGAAGCCATTTCCCAGTGCTATCGGGAATCATCTCGACGGCTGCGTAGACTCCAGGGAAAAGGTCATAAACATCCTTTCTGTGAAGAGTTGACGATTTCTGTAACACAATGATCTGTGTTAGTACTTATAGATTTCGTCTGATCAAGGGTAACGCTATCGAAACACGATGGCACTCGAAATCAGGGTGTCATACTTTTGGCTTGAGTTCTGATCACAGTTCAAAGACAGAAGCACGAAAGTTGATGCAAGTTCTGGAAGTTGAATTCGTTGTTGGGCGAATTTTATTGACATTTGAATTCGATATACATCAAACGAAAAAGATTTGTATGTATGATTTGGACCAACCAAACTGATAGTCTTTTGTTGCAACTACTTTCCTTTCAAGTTATGACCATTTTCAATGCTTGTACGATCAAGTCGAAAGCCACTGATTCTGCTTTTAAATATTTTTGCGCCTTATATTTAAATTCCATCATTACGGTATGCCTGATGCGTAGCAGTTGGTGCTAAAACTAATGCATATTTCAGTAGCAATTCTTACATAAATAAATGTCTGTCCATGAAAGTGAACAGTGTGAACATCAGTCAAATCTCCAAGCCCCATGAGGTACCAGACCACTTTCTCTCCACTGTACATTTTTAATCCTGGTAAGTTGCCGTAAAGGAAGCCATTTATTGCGTAGTTCTGGTTACTCTCCTTGAACCCTGCGTCATTCTTTAGTCGGTTTAGAGGTCCAGGGTTTGAGCAGTACTTGTTGATGTTCTCATTGAGATACCAGCTTCTATTCTCGTCGAATGTGGCAAAGAGCAAAAAGAATTCACGATCCACGTCACGACGGGAGTTGTTGCCTTTAAGCGTGCCCTTTTAATGTAAGGGAATGAACAACATGTTAGTGATTGTGAAGGATGACCCTGACGCGTCTGTTTGTTACAACTTAGTACCTCAATGAGATACCGAGGGAGCAACGTCATTTCAATAGCAAACAAGCTTCATTTCGTATCCCGAGTGGGCGCCCGCTCTAGGGGTCGTATGTTAGTTAAATGGTGTACTTTGTTCTGATATATTTTTCTCCCATGATTTGATTTGATTTGATTTTCATTCTCCCTAGTTTGTTAATCGACTATGTAACTCCGCGACTTGAATAAATTACCAATCGCTTTAGGTTTAGTCGTTAAATAGTCTTCTCAGCTTAGTCTTCCACGCAGATTAGTCGGGTAGTGTACTGAAACTTAAATAAAGTGATCATTGATTGGCATATCTGTGTGACTTCTAACAAAAGTAGGAGTTCATTACTTGCAGCATGCAATTCCCGAGTTACAGTAAATAAGTGAAGGTATGTCACAGTCCCTACAGACTCTCACAAATCTCTAAAGACGGGTTGGAGATACTTGCTTCTATACGATCTTTAGCCTTACGTCAACAAACCTACAACTTAAATCAATTTTTCAAATACCTCTTTACAAACAACAAGTGGTCCAACAAGTCCACTATAGAAATCTATGACAGGATACGAATCGGAATAGTACGACCAAACCAAGCAGTTTCCGTCATTGCTTGTGGGTCCAGCTCGTTCGGGAACCTGCCACACGTAATTGTATGTTTTGCCTGGGTGTATGGCGTTGTCTGCCAGGTATGCTCCAGTTGTCCCATCACGGTAATTTGAACCTTCATCCTCTTTACTTGAAGAAAATTGCAACGAAAAACTTCAAAACTGTAACTGATTTTATGATATGATTGGCTTTAAAGACTAGGAACAGCGTGTGATTGGTGCTTCTCGATTTGTCTTCAGATCGAACGCACACAAGAAAGCGCTTACTGACTTAACTCATGTGAATTATTACCAGCTACTGATTGCTACTTACAAACTATCATGACAGCACCAAAAGAACAAATTACCAACACATGGCATTCAATGCCAGGGGTTTATTGAGTGTGTATTCAGCATGCGTCAGTCAGTCATCCGATGTAAACATGTGGTGCGCCAGAAACGGAAAACCACTAAAAGGCCACCCTTCAGATGTGGCCAAAAATGCGTGGAAACGTATTTATTGCTCCATACAGCAGCACACGACACAGACGAAAGACTTTTTTTTAAATCAGTATGTTAAAGCTTCTTCCAAAAATAAGAGCAAGCTAAACAGACAAAACTATGCGCCTTTAAAGGAAAAGACGAAGAATGGACAATTTAGAATGACGAAAACCTTAAACAGTCCTCAAACTTTCCATGACCGTACCCTTCAGCTTCTCCACTGTTCCGTTAAAAATCTATTATCAACCTAACGTCTTGCCACTCAACTGAAGGAAATTATATCTGTACTGATGGTGTCTCAGTGGCTGGTCGTTGGGCTTAGTAAATCCTCACTTGTGTCTGCTACTTGCAGTTAGGTGAAAGAGTTTACTATCACCATCGAAATTTCCCTGGTAGCAGAGGTCTCTTTCCTTTTGCCTTCGCTGGGCTGATGAGTACGGGGAAAAAACCTCTGTCATGGGTCGAAACTCACATTGATCCAACCGCTGTCCACAATCTTGGACGGCACTCTTCAAACCGCACACCCCATATGTTTGCCAACTGTGACTTGGGTCTGCTGTGTCCCAGACATTCCTTTACAGTAATTTCGCTGATGTTAAGCGAGCCCACATAACATGAAGTATCACGTGAGGGTTCGGTCGCTAGGTGACAGCCGCGCATGCTCAACACAGTGAGTTTCGACCCATGGCAGAGGTCTTTTTACCCGTACTCACCAGCCCAGCAAAAACAAAAGAAACCTCTGCTAGCAGGGAAAATCGAAATACTAAGCGAAATATATAGTTTTAGATTTTGCAAAATAAAAAAAGTGCCCTTACTCGTAAAACACTCCGTGAGGATGCATAGAGTAATCTCTACTCGCCATGTTTTTAAACCACACTTCAATGGTATCTCCAACCTCAGCTCGAATGATCGGTCCCAGAATTCCAAGGTGTTTGTCGTAGTCTGTTTTTCTTTCCTTCTTTACTGAAAAAGTGTAATCAGTAAACTCACGAAACACAGCTTTTTTGTATTGACGACCGATGCGATTAGAGCCTTGTTCAGTGTATCTTTTGGCATCCCTTTGAGAGTAAAAACCAACAAACATATGTTAGAGGCATGATATGGAGTCATAATAATAGAGAAAGACGGCATAGGTAGAGAACTAATCAACAGTTGCATGGTTAAGAAGTTTCGGTGCCGAGAATCACAATTAAATTGGATCTAAATATTAATTTTCTATATGTTTTGTCTGTGTAATCATATGCATGGATAATTTCTCCATTCTGATTGGCTAACAGAAATGAAGTATTCAGGTAAAAAATAGCAGAAAAGAGGTAATTTAGAGCAAAAAGAGGTAACGAACTAAGCTATCTGATTGGTCAATAATCAAAGAAAGTCTCAGATGGCCAATCAAATGCGAGCGCCAGATGGCGCAATATTTGAGTCATGGTGTGATTGGGTGATACGCGTGCTTTTCTTTTGATCTCATTTAGATTTAAAGTTTCATGGAATAAGTAATCGCATGATTTTTCTCGTGCAACTGATTTGGAACAACGGAGCACTCGCATTTTTTTTAAGACTACAAATTGCACTTACCCTATGGGCTCGTGCAACTTTGTTGGTCTTTGAAAACAGTTACTCGTGCGTATTTATTCCTAATTGCACTCGAGATCATCTCTCGTTGAAGGCCGCCATAATCAAAACACAAAACGGTTTTCGATGCTATAAAAATAACTGATGTCAAGTGCCCTGCGTTTACCTCCATGGTATTCCTCGGCATTTGATCGGTTATTAAGAACTATCCTTACAAGAAATACGGTTGCAGTTGTAGCTCAGTCGGTAGAGCAGCAGTGATCTAATCCGAAGGTCGTGGGTTCAATTCCCACCCTGGTCAGAGTTTTTCTCTGTTCATGTGTGGGCCCATTTCCAGGGCTAACGCTCACATGGTTCATATGGGGTAGTATACTAGCACTTCACATTACACTCTAATCAGTTACGTCTGCGTAGCAGGTGGTCTGGTCAATTTTAGGAGCTTTTTTCCACCGGGGCTGACGTTCGAGTGATCAGATGAATGTAATTGGCCACTCGAAAAGAGAGCGAACGGGGAAGCGGCGAGGAGAACGAGCGAGGAAACGCCTGAAATCAACACCACAACATCTTAAACCTTCCATTTCCAATCACGTGTCGAGCAGGGGTTTGATGTCAACTCCCAACCAATCATAGGCTGCAGTGCAGGCGTTATTTTGGCGCGGAACGCTTGATAACCCAGGTTTTCGATGCCGCCATCTTGGATTGTGATTAGATGCTTGACCGGGAGAGGGTTGGTGCAGTGGCGGGTTGGGGGTGGGGCACTCGAAATAACATATATTTAATAACATATACTCGAAATATTTTTCTTTCCCCTCCCCCTCCCCCCTTCCCTATTTTTCCACTTAACGCCTACTCCCTCAGCAAATATTTCCTCGCCCCAATCTTCCACAGTTACCAAATCTTAGAAAGATGGTGGCCTAATACGAAAATGTGCACTCGCGCGCCCAAAATACGCCTGCACTGCAGGCTAAACCAATCATAGCGCGCCTTGTGTAAACATTGGCGGTAATACAATTACTGCGCCTTTCAATAACATGTGAACTCTTAAATTCAAAGGTCAACCGACAAATGCGTTTTTCACTACCGTCAATCAAATGTTCGGCGGCTCCTCCCAGCTTCCGACTACTGTCGAGTGCGTAATAATCAAATCACATCGTTAAGCCCACTTCAGTCAACAAAGTCGGAAGCTGGGAGGAGCCGCCGAACATTTGATTGACGGTAGCGAAAAACGCATTTGTCGGTTAACCTTTGAATTTAAGAGTCCGCATGTTATTGAAAGGCGCAGTAATTCGCTTGGGAAAAAAATTGCAAGATCGAACTGAGATTACAACTGACCCTTTAACGTTTCCCTGTCCATGTTTCTACTGCGTGCGATTCGTCGACAACGATATACATAGTCGACAATTTTTTGTGGAAGTTATTAGAATGTCATTTCAGCATGTTGAGAAAAGCCTTGTCCATGCAGCGCATCTTCTGCCGATGCGAAATCTGGTTGGAGGTTCCCAATGGGATACATATGGCATCCGACAACCAGAGGTTGCCGTCAGTCGTCATCCTTCAGCTTCTTTAATTTAATCTGGTCACCGATGATCCTTGTAAAATTAAGGTGTGATATCGATTAATAATGCGGAAGAAGGACCGCCAAAATATCACCTTCATTCAGTAGTGGTTTGACGTCTTTCTGGTCTTATTCAGAAAATTCAGGCTACCGCAATGAAATTTCCAAATTTTTTGAAACCAGGGGCGCTTTCCTTTTGTATGGAAAAACCGGGAAGAATTCTCTGCTTAAAGGAACAGAACAAATTTCCTCAATATATGGAACGGGACGAGTGTATTCCTTTTGAGACTTTCTTTTCTTTTTTTCCCAAGAGACTGGGTACTAATCATTGGCTGGGTTGAAAAGTGGGACAGGGGACTTGGGGACTCGGGGACGTGAGGCCTCGAGCACTCGGGGCCGTAGGGTCGCGGGGACTCGGAAACTTGAGGACGTCGGGACTCGAGGATGCGGCGACACATTTTCGAAGTAAAGAATTTCAGAAATGGGAAAACACCCTAACGTAAAAGGAAGTTGAATCCCTTATATTATTTTGCAATAACGATTATCTGTATGCTTTTCAAGTACCAGGTAAATACACACCGAAATGTCAAAAATTGGATTCTCGAAAAGTACTTCTCGTCACCCGTCAAAGAGCTCGACTTTGAAACAAAGCAGGAGACCTAATGGCCCATTGCTACGACACTGTAGCTGAAATTTCACGTTGCAGCGTTTGTTGTTGTTATTGATGCACAAATACTTGTGCCTTATAACTTCTTCTCTGTAATTGATGTTTGAATACCGTTCCAATGTCGTTGTTGGCGGCATTGTGACTGCATCTTTCCTGGCGCTTGTTCAATTTGTTACCTTTGATGAAAAATTCGGGATGTTACAGTTGATATTGTCGAAATGTTCGTCATCACAGGACCATGGACAGAAGCTAAGTAACTCTTGACTCCGGTGTGTTAAGGCTTGACCAAGCTCATAAATTGGCATATTTTTGTTCTACGAGGAAGCACTTATCCAATCGATCATACTTAGCTTTCTACTCGCTCCTTCATGTGAAAGTCACTTAAATGTCCATAGAGGTCACAATGAAAATGAACGATGCCACATTAATAGGTATAATTATCCGTTAATGATTGTTTTAATTAAGCAGTTTCAAGCAAAAAGTTGACGGAATTTTTTAGGGTAGACGTTCCCAATGTCAAAAACAAGCGTTATGACGTCATTAGTCAAAAATGTCACGTGACACAGACAACTACGAGTGAAATGAAAAGGTTAGGATGCAGAAAATGGAAGTTAGTACTTTCAATCTTTGCTTGGGGATGTTCAATTATTGAAATTCAAGCCTCGATACACTTGGGAATTGTAAAATGATTTGAGAAATGGTCATACTAACCTTTCGTTCATGTTGCCTATGTCAAATAAATAAGGACTTAAGGCAAAAAAAACATTATCCCCACGTTTTACGTATGTACCTAAATTACTCCACCGTGTAACTTGATAGTAGTATAATGAAAGTATACATATATTTACTACATTGTAAAAACGAAGAACATAAAATCGGGGTACAACGCAGTTACGATCAAAAGATGAGGATTTTTGAAATATGATGAAAAGTTGAACAAATGGTAAAAATGCGTCGCCATGTCTCCGAGTCCCGACATCCCTACGTCCCTGAGTCCCCGAGTCTCCAAATCCCTACGTCCCCAAGTCCCCGAGTCCCCACATCCCTGTCCCCGCGTCCCCGTCCCACTTTTCTACACAGCCCTAATCATTTAGAATAACAAACATGGCTGCCGGATTTTAGATCATTACTTCATAACTAGTAATTCTCACCTGCAGAGCTACAAAAGTATCCATGTTAATGGACTGAACCCTGCACGATTCACTTGGGCAGCTAAACACCAAGGCCCATGGGGTCTGCCATGTTTTTTTCCTTTTTTTCAAGGAGCATGGTAATAGTGTGACACAGCAAATGGAACGGGACTTTCAGATCATTCCGGGAAAACCAAGAAGAGATGAATACCTCTGAAGGTGTTCCTTTTTGCCCGAAAAATGTTCCATTTTTGGAAAGTCTGTTCCATTTCATTTACCACCGGATCAATCAGATTTTCCGTACAAAAAGAAAGCGCCCAAGATTGTCGGCTCTTTGCGCTTTGTTTTGTCTTTACACTTTTATGAAAGGGCAATAAATTTTGACTGACAGGCGGATTTTTCTAACAATTTTTTATCAGCCAATCAGGAACGATATTTTCTCCGTCCGTGGGCGAACGGAGGTTTCCAAAATGTTGCGAGGTTGATTATAGGTGGTTTCTCATTCCTTCTCCTCAACCCCTCCCCTATCGCGTTCTCGTTTGACTTCGGTCCAGGTTTTCCCATGGCCATAGTCAAAACGATCACTCGAAAGTCAACCCCGATGGAAAGAGGCGTCTAAAATTCGCCAGTCACCTCAGTTATCACTAGTTGATGGCTTACAACCAAAATTCTTAAAATTCTTCATTGTGTAGCTGCCCTTTAAATCCAATGTTTCCAGCCGATGGATTTTTGATTTTCGATTGTCTTAAATTGATAAATTTCCACAAAAGAACATTCTTTTCAACCTCTTTCGGTCTCAGCGCGGTTTCTCTGATCCAGACCTCTACGCGTGTAATCAATGCTGCCCGTCCCTAACTTTAAAAATCCCGCTAAAGACATAGCCAATTAAATAAGTTGGTTAACCAAATCAATTTTTCAGGTTCCCATAGAACGCGAAATCCCGATGAAGCCATCCAACAGGAAAAGTTCCATTCCAAAAGGACACCGTGAGCATGGCTTATTAGCTAGACGTGTGATTCTGAGTCCGCGACTAGGCAAAGTTCGTGCAATAAGATATGAATAGATCGTTACACGGCATTGCAGTCTCTAGTGTTAAATGTTTATTTGTATAAAATAACAATTTATGTGTCGGTAAGAGAAACGTGGAGCCCATGTTGCATGGGCTCATACTGATACATACTCGCTGTCTTCCAGTGCTTTTCCTTCTAAAATATCTCTCCCAGAGGGAGCATAATCCCAAGTCTCCTCAACTGCCGCTATGAAATATCGCCTGATTGTGTCTGAAGCTTGCGCCGAGATTGACCTCCCACAATTCTCTCGCACTGTGTATGTAGTTTCCATGCCCCCTGTTGCGTGGCTCGTCGTTTGGCAAAGGACCTTCCAAATCCCTGGATTATCCGGTGTCATGTACACGGTATGGAGCGACCCTGTCGAGGCAACAGAGCGGGTTGCAACTGGTTTTCGTGTCTTGAAACCGTGGGAAAGGAATAACTCTGACTAATCAGAGCCAGCGCAAACAGTGGGATGACCCATACCTCTACAAAGAAGGTTTTAGTCATTTATAAAGGCCTGATTTTCTTTGATAAGTTGAACTGTGATTTTCGCAATTCACCCTCGTTACATTCATTTTAATCCAGTGTTGTTGAAGTGTTTCAGAGAGTGGGGTAATTTAAATGTGACGAGAGAATTCGCAAATATCCATATTCTCTCACACTTCATCACTTTACAGGTTTTCAAAAGTGTTTTATCACCAAATCTCACTAACTATTTCATTTTAATGAAAATGGTAATTTAACCCAGAATTATGACCCTTAACGTCAGTCTTTGCCGTGTACATATAATCTTTCGCTGGAAATGTTCATAAGGGTTCCACGCAAATGGAACAAATCACTAGCGATAATGAAAACAAAGAAAATCTCGGCTTAAGCTTAACCACTGAATACCCTGCCAATACATTTGCATAAGAATAACAACAACTGTACCCTGACTTGTTTTTCAAAGAACGCGGCTGAATGCTACAAAGGTGGCAGCGAAATCTTATCCAAAGGAAGATGGCCTTAGTGTGCGAAAAAGCGTTGCTGGCAGTTTGTTAGGAAATGCAACAAACTTTCGAAAATTCCTATAAGAACTGCTTTCCCAAGCTTCTCTCCAACGGAAAAGACACCCCTAGCACACCTTTGCGTGTGACGTTCCTAGACTTCCTTGCCCTTCCTTCCTTCCTTTTTAGATTTGTCCAATAATGCTTCGTCTAAGGTTGCTTGCCATTTGCCAAACATTTTATGTTTATTAGATAACAGGAATACGGAGGTAGTGTGAGAATTGAACTCAAATTAGTTATCCAATAAGAATTTAAATCAAACATTTGAAACTTGCTCAAAATGAGTGCGTTCAGCTTGTGATTGTCGCAATTATTACTTTAAAATTACTCTGTGGTGTTGCTTAAAGCTGTTTTCTTTTTCTTATTAGCTTAGCTGTAGGTCTTAGTTTCATAGCTGATGGTTCGGTTGGGTTACCTGATACATTTTTTAGGAGATTATGTGTTGACGCCTTTTGTTGGCAGATTGATGAATAAACAAGCAAATGTAAAACTTGCCAAATAAAGCGCACAAGCTTATTTTAAATGCATGCTGCCAAGAATACTTTAATTATTATCTCCAGTGTTAAGTAATAAAATTCACCAATTAATCAGATTGGTCAGACTATCAAGTGACAACTGATTTAATAGCGGTAACTTAGAGCAATGAAGGGACATGGATTGATAGCTTTCATAATAATAATAATAATAATAATAATAATAATAATAGTAATAATAATAATAAACCTTGATATTTACCCAGGAAGCTCCACTCACCCGAAAGTGGTTTACAGGGAGGTCCTGCGTCCAATGGAATCGAAATTTGGAGATGTTGGTTTTTGAGGAGAAGGGAAAACCGGAGAACCCGGAGAAAAACCTCTCAGAGAAGAGTAAAGAACCAACAACGAACTTAACCCTTACGGCCACGAATCCGAAGTCGAACCCAGGCCACATCGGTGGGAGGCGAATGCTATCCCCCATTATAATGGAATCCGGATTCCGGAATCCAGCAAAAGTGAGGCTTTGGAATCCAGAATCCACAGATTTCGATGGAATCCAGGATTCATTTCAGTGGAACCCGTGAGTTAAGAATCCGAAATTCAAGACTCGGGATTCGGGATCCTCTATTTTGGATCCAGAATCCACGGACTGGGTTCTGGAATCCGAGGGCTACCTGGATTCCTTTACATAGGGCGAACTATAACTACTAAGCCATCCCTACTCCCCTGGGATAAAGTGCTAATAGCCAAAACGTCAGCTCGCAAATCTTCCTTATGGTGGTTAAGTTTACTCCCTACCGAGGCAGCTCCACAGTTTTTTTTTTTGGAAAGTAACCCTTTTGCAAACTACAAGCGTTGCCATTACATTAGCCTACAAGCAGGCTCTTACGTTGTAAATGGCGCGCGGTCTCAATAAAGGGGCTTGGTGACTAGTTTCTTTCTTTCGAACCAGTCACCAAGCCCCTTTATTTCGACAGTGTGCCATTTTCAACGGAAGAACCTGCTTGCAGGCTACTATTACATGAACATTGTTATCTTATTAACATCTTTCCTCACCTTGTACAAGTCCTATAACGTCTGTTCGTTTGCCATTAAAAATAACAGTGTTGCCATAGAAAGAAGCAGAATGCATCAGTATTCCACTCATGATATGCCAGGACACACGATCGCCTCTGCACATGCTCAGACCTGGCAGGTTTCCATAAACGTACCCATTGATATCGTGCATTTTGTTGCTGCTAATGTAAGCTGCGTCCGCTGAAAAACAATAATAGTACCAAAAAGTTATCTTTCTTTTGGAATCGATCGCGGTAGACTCAAATTCATGATTTCAGTTTTCAACCTAGAAAATTGCATTTCTAACGCGTTAGGTTGTGCTGTTCGACGCATGGCGTTCGAGCTAATCTTTGGTTTGCTTGTATCAAAATTTGTAGATTCCCATGGTATTCAACGCCACCTAGAGCTGACCATACCTCCAACAGCCAGGACTGATTTGCTCACTAAACGTCGGTTATCAGCTCAATCGATCACCTAATGTTTGCAGTTGCACCAAGTGTTACTGAGCTGAACAGTTTGTGTCAGGAAGCGAAATTTCTTAAGTATCCCAATGTTCACAGAATTCATTGAAATTTAAGTATAACAATTATTCCATTCGCTTTGAGATCTTCGATATGCGATCGGTTATAGGTAACCTCGGTGTTGGACGCCTCGTTGGCTATTTGCCATCTCGTATCCAACGTGTGACATGAAATAATTTTTAAATGTACGCTATCGATGGGCTCATAAAGCTACGATAGTTTCCAAAATTGTCATGCAAACTAGCCGTGGGCTGGAAAAGGGAAACGCTTGCAAAGGTGCATTTGAGCTAAATGATCAAGAGTATGAGGTAAGATAGCGCGGAATCCCCCATATTTGGCCCTATTCCGATGAAAATTACGTGAAATCTATTATTAATTCTTTGTCATACTGTGTAGTTATTTCAACTGAGACAACATGTTATTGGTCAGTTCGTGTGAGCTGAAGTGAACCGCGAGGTCACGGTAACAACGGATAAAAATAACCTTCGCAGCACGGACGCGATCTAAAAATAGATTTCAAATAAATATCATGGGCCACAGGGATACCATCTATCACCTCTCGAAATGTAATGAATTTAATTTGTCTGAAATAGTTTGACCGTTTCCTGTTTTATCCAACTCAAACATAAAAGTAACTCGTGCGATTCTATCTTATTACTAGTGAACATCAGTGAACCATAAACAACGTTAACGCACTTATGTGGCTAAAAAGTAGTAAAATCTCCCAATATTATGCTGCGAGCGTCTCCGCTTTTTCCCGGATCGTTATTCCTTGTTTAGATTCGCCCTTGTCACACGGCGGCCATATTGTCCCGGGAGACCAAAAAAGCTTTGTTTTACCACGCCAAGCCTCACCCCCATGGTTTCCACTGCGAGGCTTGGCGTGGTAAAACAAAGCTCTTTTGGTCTCCCGGGACAATGTGTGGCCGCCGTGTGACAAGGGCGAATTGAAAGACGAGTGTGACTTCGTACACGGAGTTTCAATTCTGAGATTCTGAACAGGCGCGCTTGGAAAATAGGTAAACCTACTAATTAATTGATAAATTAATAAATCGAATTCACACCTTCGTTAATGATGGAGGCATTCTTAGCTTGCTGTTTGTTGAAGTCGTAGTACCAAGAAACTTTCTCCAGAGTAACAGAGAAGTAAAGAATAAATTCTCTTTCAAAATTCTTTTGTTTGTTATGGGAATCCAAACTGCCTTTTTTGCAAATCAACAGAGGACCAAAGAGACCTGAAATCCCAAGAGAAAATCTCGTTTATGAAACGATAGTTACATAAATTATAATGCATTACTAAAATGACCCGATTCTTATCACAAAAAAACAGTATGATTTATCCCAAAGTCTCAATTAAGTTACTATGGTAACAACGCGCGCACCATTTTGGGGAAAATCGGAACGAATATTTGCTGACCGCAGTTTTCTATTTTTAATGCACACAACCCGCAAAATGTGCGCCAAATATTTAAAATGATATTCCAAATAGAGTAATCGAAATCTGGATGACAGTTTTTAATAATCAACTCAGCTTTGAACACATGCATGAATTGAATTTTTCCTTGAAAATAGATCGAGAAATTTTTGCCGCGTGTATCATAGACACCCACACACCCACGTCTCGTAATTGATAGCAACTCACTCGCATTGTTTTGTAGTCCTCATATTATGAATCAGTCCAATGTTGGGAACTTTCCAAACATCACTCGTACGTATTAAATTCTAACTGTACTCAATCAATTACAAAATCATATCTTGTGGTTTCTTATAATAATTCTCTATTTTCACATTCTCCATAATGCACTTTGTTTGCCCCTCAAAATTTTCAAATGGTCTCGGGAATATGCAGTGTTTGTTTGGGGGCCAAACAAAATGTACTATGGGGAATGCGAAAATAGAGAACACCGAAATTTCAGAAACTATTATTTATCTTCTTGATGATTATAGAAAGTTTCGTTTTGTGTTCAACTTGAAAGGGCTGAATCATTGGATATTCAATTAAAAACCTCAAATGGTAAAACCTAAACTAAACTCTTACTAACTCAATTTGACGGAGAATTGTACCATCATAAAAGGCCATGTTTTTTTTCCATTCTCTAATTTCACACTCCTCATAACACACTTTATCTGCTCCCCAAATTTTGCATAAGCCAGGTTTATACAAAATTTGGGGGGCAAACAAAGAGTATTATGGGGAATGTGAAAATAGAGAATTTAAAAATCATATTACTGAACACGTGGCTAGCACTTGAGGCACAAATTCAAATGAAAAGAAAGCAAGGTCTGTCAGGAAAACGAGGGCCATAAATTTAATATGAAAATGAGATTCTTCATTTTGAAGTACGGACCTAGAGCTTGAGAAGGGTTGATTTTCACCGGCGGCCCCATCATTAGCAGAAGCAACACGCTCCAAGTGAACTCAATATCGTCTCGACACTTACTGTAGCACGTTTTGTGAGAGCAATTAACATTAATTGACGACAATTTAATTTTTCAATGTACGTTGGTTGTGATAATGCCAGCACCACCACCATAACGAGAAGAGAACGCTTAACTTTAGGGAATCGATGGTTAAAGCAGTATACAGGAAAAGCGAGGTAGACTTTCATACACCGTACTCAAATGGCGGAGGAAAAAAGAAGCATTGTCATTCCGATTAAGCCTTTCTGATTTGGTATTGTTATGTTTTCTGGACATTAAACATACCAGCGTATCGATCCTTTGTTGGGTCGACAAATGATAGATACATGCTTGTTAAACATTGCGGGTCGGTCGGCCTGGGACCCATTTCCTCGGGAACAGTCCAGTGGTAGGTATAATTTCCTCCGGGTGGAATCGCATCATCAGTTTTTTCGTCTCCGTATGTACCATCCTGATATAACGCTCCTTCGTTGGATTTGTTGAATAGAACACCGATAGGATGAATGCTGTAGTTTCTTGAAGCCTGTAATCGCCCGGTCAAAAGAGTACTGAGATATGTCGCAGTGCTGTTGTAAATCCCAAGCAGATCGGGCTTTAATATCGAATGAGACTTGTAAAATGAACGGGAGAAATTGCAGGATTATCTTCCTGCATTATGATTCAAAGGTAGCCATAAGAAGTGAATACTGCGTAACCCTCAGAGTTCAATGAATTTTTTACAATCGTACTTTCTTCTTTTCTACGTTCTCCTCAGCAAACCCGAATTCTTCACAATTTTGACATCAACCATGCAATGTAATTGTTAATTGCATGAGGTGTGACATCTGGTTTTCAATTAAACGAGCCCAATTAAATCAGACGTGCTGAACCGACTCTTGGTCTGTTTTATTGTTTCATATTCTTGAACATTTTGGCATGATTTCAGCCTCGACATTCTTATAAAAACTGAAGGTTCTTCTAAAAAGCTAGGTTCGTCAGGAACAAAGTTTGATCTGTTAATGTATTCTTAAAAAGAAAATTAAACAAAGACAACTGACCATGTTTTTGAAGACCACTTGTATGGTATCGCCAACTGCACCGCGAATGACAGGGCCCAGGTATCCAAGATGTAGTTGGTCTTCAGTCCTGTTCTTCAAAATGCTAAACGATTCGTCCGTATACTCGAAATACAGAGCCTTCTTGTAGGTGCCTCCAATTCTGTCGTCTGCTTGAATGAAGTACTTTGATGACTCGCTGAATAACAGGACATTAAATATATATTGCACCCTAGACTCATTTCTCTCATTGTCCAGCACCCCTCCCTCCCCCTCACCACCCCCTTGTTTTTCTTTTTTTACATAGGGCTTAGTCTCCACAATAAAAAAGATCGGGAAATTAATATCCCGCGAAAAATATTATCTCGACAACAAAAATTCCCATGAAGTGATTTGAAACCGCCTTGGTAATAATGACTCTAAAATACCTTCCTGGCTGGGTGAGTGATTCCCCTGTTATTTTATTCAAACCACTCGGTGCATAATTCCACAATTTTTCCTCAGCGGCTATGAAGTATCTTCGGATAGTTCCACCACTAGGCATCGACGTAGTAGCATTACGGGCAAATTTGTTTACTTTGAACACAGTGTACATTCCTCCATCATAGCCTCCCGTCACCATGCAGTTTAACAGCCAGGTTCCTGCGTTTACAGTGTTCATGTTTCCTGTCAAAAATGTCGCGGGCAGAGCAATCGCAATGCTTTGCCGGTGATGATCAATGGTGAAAATCTGTCCATGGAAATATGCTATAAAATATAGATGAATCGTCAGTTCATTTACAAATGGATAATATGGGACCGATAAGTTGATTAAAACAATTTAAGATTCATTGACTTCAAAATTCGGTAGGGGGTGGGAAATTCATTATACATGCCAAAATTGGAGCTGGGCATCATCGCTGAAGCCCCAAATCTCAAATGATTTCCTATCAGTTGGCTAAAGGTGCGTATAAGTGGCATGTCACTTGTGTAGCTCTGCTGTGCCTGTCATAAACAGGTTTATTCAGTTAACTGTCCAGTTAATCGAGGATTCATTCCGCTGTTGAGAGCAGAAACAGAGTGCACTGTTTTCCCGTTTATGTAGTAACGGAGCCAGAAGTCCGTAATCCAGAAGTAGTAATCTCTCTCATTTGGCCTTGGCGCATCAGTTTACCGTATTATCTAAATTTAGAATACAGGACCCGCCAACATAATGGCCAATCAGGTTGAGCGTAATGACCGCAACGGTGCTGGTTTGGTCCGCAACCAAAAGCCGGTCGAGCTAAATGAAAGCACGCGCACGGAAAACAATGGGCCATGTTTTCCCCCGCAAAAATCTAGCATCAACCGCTCTAAAATTAGATGATATCATAAACTGTTCGGCCGCATTGCATTGCAGATCGAGACTTTCGAATTATGAACTTCTCACGGAGTTGATAGATGTCAAAACATTCCTCTTCTGATGATACCTTTTCCACCAGAAAACAGAGAGTTAAGGCAATGGCAAACAAGGCTCTTCAATGCGTGACTTTGTGCTATCATAAGTTTTATCCCATCTCGTGTACATCGTACAGTCTGGGAAATGAATAATTTTCTGCCGTATGCTCACCTTGTCATCAAAACCACAGATTTGGTCATTTCACGTCGTTGTCTTTCAGAGTATGGCAAATATTCCCCCTTCTCCTTCCCCCTTGGCTTGCCCCTCCCTACTTTCCCCCTACCCCCAAAAAAATTGATTTCATGCAGAAGGCACCATACCTGAATGAACATCGGAGTCAGTGCCAATCCCATAGATATGCCAAGCAACTTTGTCACCAAGACACGTTTCTAAGCCTTCTAAATTGCCAAACACGCGGCCATTTATCGAGGACATTTTATTGCTCTTTACAAATGCTCCGTCCGTTTTGAGCTTCATAGCTCCGTCTGGATCCGAACAAAATCGCTTGATATTTTCATCAAGAAGCCAGCTTTTGTTCTCGTCGAAAACGGTAAAAAGAAGGATAAATTCTTTATCAACGTCTGCTCTAATCCCAGACAAAGGATCCAAGGTTCCTTTTTTACAGGTCAGAATCGCTCCTGTTTTAAAAGAAATACGTTAGAGCTTTATTTTTACTCGATACATGGCAAAAAATGCGTTTACAAATTCTATCCGGCGTCATTGTTTTCATGAAATTAAGTTAAATGCCATTTAACTGCGTCTTTTTAATTGCAAAGACAGTTCGCTTTAACAGGAAAATGTATAAACTAAAGACTTGAAGGTTTGCGACTCTCTAACAGCAACAACTATTAGTGAAAAATACACAGAAATTAACGAATATCACCATTGAGTTGAAAGAGGACGTTTTACTTCGATATGAGAATGTAACATTGAACTTCTCTCTTTTTTTTGTATTTTTTTCGTTTGGTCATCTTTTCTTAGTTTCTGTAGTCTGAGGTTCACTAAATGTTATGGACAGCCATGTTGAGGAGTTATATACAATGCAGAGGATTTCAAAGCTAAGGATTCGATTGGTTGTACCACGGTGGGGCAATTCGTTCTTTCCCCTGATTGCAACTCGCTATTTTTTAGCTCTTGTTGTTGTTAGTGTATTTCCTTGCAAACTTTGTGATATCTTACCAATCAATCCGGTGTTGATATCTTCTTGAGGACTCAAATGTGAATGGTACGCCCACATCAGGCAGTTCTCGTCATCTTCAGTTGGCGCGTGATTGTCAGGAATGCTCCAATCATAAACACGGCTCATATTTGGTTGTACATGATCGTCCCCTTTCAGGTCTCCCTTTGTGTGGTCATCATAGAGAGCTCCTTCCGAGCCCTTGTCATAAAAGACCCCATGTGGGTGCATGGTGTAGGGTCGGTTGGCCATGTTCTTGAAGTGAACTTTGATAGTATCTCCCACTTCACCCTTTATTACCGGGCCAAGAACACCCAAATGTTGGGGATGAGGAATCTCCTTTGTGAATGTTTCATCTGTAAATTCACGATACAATACCTTGCGATAAATTTTTCCAATTCGTTGAGGACCTGATTCTGTATATTGCGCTGCATCACTGCAGAAACAACAGAATCACCTTAGACGATTTCCTAGGCCACCAAGAAAGAGTTTGTGAAGAAAAGTGCGCACCGGATAGCATTGAAATTCGCTCAAACACAGCGCTGAATTCATCATTTTAAGTCGAAGAGAGACTGAAAGAGTCAAAAGAGGCTGCAATAGGGTCGCCCCTTCCTCGCCCCTCGTCCCAATCCCGATCTACCGGCTACGTGCTTTCAAAATGGCGGCCCATTACGAACGCGTTACAAACGTTGGAACAAGCGTGCGCCTGCCAAAAAAAGCCTTATTTGCAGGCTAGAGTGAAAAATAAACGCAACGCAGTAAATGCAGTCTCTTCCGCCTTCCGAAGAGAATTTTTTTTCCAAACCAGGTTTAGCCACTTTTCACGGCCCGGATACGAATTAAATCAACTTTTTGCTTTTTTCGAACGCTTTGCGTGTCTGCATATTCAGTCACATCCATGAAAACGCTCTCTTTCAATATTAAAACACAAATACAAAAACAAAGAATAAACCAAGCGCTTTGACTACATATAGCAAAGTTTGATAACTCTTTTCTCCTAAAATACTGTTTAGTCAAAAGCGCTTGACTGGAAGGATCTAATAGTTTGTTCATCACCTTCAAAGTTACGGAAAAACTAGACTAGGCAATTTTGACACAAATCACATTAACCGTTCCAAGAAGCAATATAAAGCTCATCTTCTTCTATATCAGATATCAGTTACAGAGCAAATTCTGTACTCTGTACAGTCTTACTCTTCAATACTGAAAGAATACCATATACTGTCAGTGATGCCGGGTTTTTAATTTTTTCAAATATGTTATGCTTCAAACTTAATGTTACAAAAGTGTAATGAAAAAATTTAACGAAGGAAACCAATATTACAACAAGTATATTACTTTGCCTATGAAGAGAAATAAAGAATATAAAAAACAAAGAAAAAGGGGACACCTACGAATTTCATGCCACAGGTCGACACATGGCAAAAGCTTAACCCACCGAAATGTCTTTAAGTTTGTTACATCTTGCTGTAATTGTTCTTTATCTCAAGTTTTTTAGTACTTTTTGGCTCGCGTTCTTGTCCCCCTTTTTATCTCTGTAATCCACTGGTTCAACCGAAATTACTGTTTCTTGTTAGATTTTCATCTTTCCAGTTCTTTGAAATAGCCGACAGCCAAATCGAAAGCTTTAGATCCAGTCCTTCGGATGCCTGCGCACCGTGTGCTCGTCAGTGTAGATTTTTACAATGACTGCAAAAATCTCGCACGTTCATTGGCTAATTTTTACTGTCAATAAGCGGACAGACACAATTTATAATTTATGCGATAATAACGCGATATTGCTCGCGTCAGATTGAAGTTTCCGCGAGTATTTTATGAGTTTTTTTCAATGGGATGTCAAAAGGCCAAGTGGATGTTATGCATAATCAGGCAAGTTCGGGCGATCAAGTCGCGCGTGTGACCCGTTATAAATATTTATTCACCAAATATTCCCGAATCGTCAAGTATCACCACAGAAGACAAGAACATCACTCTAAAAGCTTATTCTACACAAAAAGTAGGTTCTGGAGGTAATTTTGAGAGTGTAAATCAAGTTTACGGTAGACGATAAATACAACCTCACGAGGCATGGTATATTTAATTAAGTTAACACAACAGAAAGAGGCTAACCTCATTTTGACACGAAAATGCTTTACTATTGCCATAAAAACTATCCATGATGACATGATGAATATTCATAAAGGGCACCCTTTCCAGCGAAATATTTTTTGAAACAAACAACATATTCGCTATTAGAGGCAAAAACCCGTTCCTATTTCATTACGTGCGTGAAGACAAAAAACTCAATCGTGTTAAATTACCATACGTAATTGCAACAAAATAAAATTCAGGCCCAAACCCTTTCCATGAAGAACCTTTTCCTTGAATAATGAAGCAAAAAATAGACGACAAGCTTTATTTCAAATAATTCTCGGCTGTCACATTTCCAATTATTTTTTTTTACCTGAAGACTGTGCAGATACAAATAAACAGACAACAGAGATCACAGATCCACTTTAGGTGTTCGATTCGTTCTCTGTCTTTGTTGAACCCATAAGTTACCAGAGAATTTTCCATTTGCTTTCAGTGTTTTACATAACAGCACACTTGGTAGAATATTAGAAATACAGCTCACTTTGATTTCAGCTCGACGGGCGATAGATTGTTGTCGAAGTCCATTACTCCTCGCTTTTAAGATTTCTGATATTTATTTTTCACCGCCTGTGTTGTTTATCCAATTGACTTTCCATTATTGAGCTCCATAAGGGTATATTTTGTTTAAAGATCCACTAAGACGCCATTCCCGTTACAAGACTTTCGACGCCACTGCAGGTTAAGTTAAATATTCTACTGTGTCCACCAGAGAAATCTACGCATTTCACTACCCTCTCGATCCTAAGAAAACACGCGCAGAAGGCTCTATGCACAAAGACACCACTTAACAGAGGAGTGACAGGCTAGACTTTTACCGACACGGAGAAAAAAAAACGAAAAAAAAAAGCGACCAAATATTACCCATTTTCCGACTGGGATTGCCATACTGGCAACCCAGTAATAACAGTACAGACGCATGAATTGTTAAATTGAATACAGAAAAAGCCATTACGTCATCCGTGGAATGTGTCGACGTTGCAACTTTCATTGGTTGGGAAATAACCACCGTACTAAAGATAGCAGTGCATAATGTAATTCTTGAATTATGTGACTCGTGCGACTACTTTGCTAGCCCTTTACTCGTGTGAAAAAACAATTAAATTTAATCGTGACCTTTCAGAAAGAAAGCTGTAACTGTTATTATTGAATCGTTCATACCCATGCATATCCCGAAGATCGTTCCAGATTAATTAAGACCATTACCGCATCGGAAATTTCACAACGGCTTCGACTGATGGTGCAATCGGAGATTTCACAACGGCTATAAATGATAAGTGCATACATACATACATACATACTTAATTGACCGCTCCCCATAGGGGCTTTTCAGGGCCAATGAAACACAATCAACGAAACGACAGAACACAACAACAACTGTTAAGAATCCCAACTGGCCGGAGGCAAACCAGTTGGCTATTTACAAGTGCAGCCGGGAAGTTGAACCAGGGACTACCAGGAACAAATTCAACGAGTGGTCAGAGCGGGTCTTGAACCCGGGATCTCCGGATCTCAAGGCAAGCACCCTAACCACTGGGCCACTGGGCCACTGGGCCACAGTGCAATAAGTTCGCGTGTAGTCGTTGTTGTGCTACAGATTGATCGGGCAATTTTGTGCCTACAGTAAACTGGAAACTGCATTTGGAGACGTTGTCATCAAATTGAATGTTAGCGGAGCTCCGAGTTAAGAAAATATCCGCACGACCGTATATATATATTATAGTAAATGGATGTTGACGTAATACTGGAAAAAAGTGCTAAAATATGGTAGTTACAACTAATTTGAATTCAAATACTGGAAGATTAAAAGAAAAATAGCAAAAGAGACGGTAAATAACAAACTGAATTTTAAACGAAATATCATAAGTCCAAAAACGGAGTCGAATCCAATACTTTGTTCTTCGAACAAAATGAAAATGTCACAAGGGAGACAAATCTTCAAAGGGGCCGTCATCCTGCTCAGCAGGACTTTACAAACAACAAATGTTAACTGTCATTCAATTTCACGAAGCGTTCAAGACTAGTAATGAATATTCCAGACAGGATGACAGAGTGTCCACTATGTTGTTTGCTGCGATTTTCCCGCGTGCACGACGCACGTGTACATTTGACATTTCCACTGACCGAAATATATGGCTACAGTCGGTTCTGCGATCGTTTGCGAACGTCTGCGATTATATGGAAACAGCTCTCTTTGCGATCGTCTTCGATCTGCAATCCGCGATCGTCTGTGATCATATGGAAACCAGCCTTTAGTGAGGCGCTAACGTCCAAGGAAAGGAACGTCCGTAGAAGGGTAACCTGCGAAACTAAAAACCTTATGTAACAGATCACGAACAGATGTAATCTGCAATACACAGGAGGAACTAAACGACGTTTAAAGGACAAATTTCTGAAATGTCCCAAGATTTGCCGTGTAACTATGTCCTTCGAGACAATTGTAGATACAATTATCGTGACATTATTGGAAAGTAAACAAAACTGCCGTTGTTGGCGCAAAGGTGAAAATTGCTGCGGTTGTGCATTGTTATCCTGATATCGACCCCTGAACAATTGCCTCTGACTTGTACCTCTCGGGCGAAATAAAAGAATTATCTGAGCCGCGATCTCAGGAATCGGGAAATTTGATCGAAAGCCTGAATTCATGAGTAGTTTAATACGGTGCTCACCGGTCTTGTTCCAGTTGGATGCCTTTGACGACGTTCAAACCAGTTGGGGCATAATTCCAATCCCTCTCCACAGCCGCAATGTAGTATTTACGAGTCTTCGACGAGGCAGATCGGAACTCAAATAGAGCCATTATCAAAATCACACATGAAACAGTCCATTTCGATTT